>NW_027223728.1:96141-289497 GCF_029378745.1 Bos indicus | reverse complement strand
ACTTTATTTTTCAAAGTAGTTTTTATACCTTAAGTTATGCATAGAGGATAATGGGGGAAGGGGTCGAGTCTTGCAGCAAACCAGGCTTTCTTCCTGCAAACTTATCATATGCAAAAGCTTAGGTGATTTGCATCATCTTCTGGCCCGGAGGCCTGTTAACATTTTAAGACCTTTTCTTCAGAAAACTTATTTTTCTCTAAAGGTGGTTGGTCAGGAGCCACCCTCCAAAAAAGCATTAGATAAAGTTGCATTCCTACAGAGCAAAGGTGTGGTGGGCTATAACAAGAAAAAGAATTAACTCAAGGGTCCCAGGTTACAAACATTAAAGCTACTACTTACACCAATTATATTAATCAATACACTGCCAGGGACACAGCAGGTAAGGGATATGGAAACTTAGCAGCAAACAATGGCCCAACAAGTGAAAAACCATTCACCAATACAATTTCTAATCAATCTTGTAACTACTCAAAAGAATCTGTGTTTAGACAGTTTAGAACATCTCCTGCCTCTCACAGTTGGGAGGCTCTGAACGATCCCATGTGGCCGGAAAAACCTATTCAGGCAGGCTAGAGGATTTCCAAAGGAGTTTGTAGGTTAAACACTGTCACACCCAGGAATTATTAACTGGAACTGTAAGCTAACTCTTTTTTCAGAGAGAGGTAGTGGGGGAGAGCCCCCCGTAAAGTCAGAGGTTTAGGTGAAAGCACAAGCAGAAAGTAGGCAGACTCTGGTTTGGGGGTATATGCTCGAGAATTTCCAGGGGGACTCCTGAAGCTCGATCCCACCTTTGCGTATGCCGAGCCTCCTTCCTCATGACCTTTGTCATGGGAGGAGTTCCTCACTGGCTCCCAGCAGTGATAGAATTCCAGTGGAGCTATTCCAGATCCTGAAAGATGATGCTGTGGAAAGTGCTGCACGCAATATGCAATATGCAATATGCACTCAATATGCAATATGCCGGCTCACGGCAGTAGGGGAATCTGGCCTCGAGACGTGTTGAAGAAGGTCTCTCGAGGTCTTTCTCGGGTTGAGGCAGGACACCCTGGGGTCCCTCGACTTGTGCAGGTGACCTCAGGGGGCTTCTCATGGTGGCTCTGAGAAGTCAGGGAAACTGGAGGTGGGAGGGGCCTCTCGGCACTCCACTGGGTTTGGTGCATTGGAAGAGGGCCTCATCTCCAGTTGAGGCAGGAACCTCAGGGTTCCTCTGACTTCAGACTCCGATCGCAAGGTCCCTGCAGACTTGGGACAGGAGAGTCAGGCCTCGTCTTGGGTTGAGGCATGGAACTCCGCTTGCCTCTCGAGGTGTTCCCGGGGAGACAGGCCACTTGTCGAGCGGTATTTGGAACCTGGGGGTTTTTTCGGACGATGCCCAGGCGAGTCACTGCCCCTTCGTGTTGACTTCATTCACAGGGTGGAGTTCGAAGAGGTGTCCGGGCATCGGGTTCTTATCAAGAGGGGACCGGGAAATCGGGGTCCTTCGGAATGTGGAACCACCCACGAGGCCACGTCTGGAATTTCGTCGTGAGACCGGCCTCATCCTGAGGTGCGACTGGAAGGTCGGGAACCCCTTCCAGACAAAGCAGGGGAGTCGACCCTCCTGTCCAGATCAGGAGGGTAGAAGAGGCTCCGAGGAAGTGTTGCCGGAAAACTTCGGTGTTCCTCTCGAGGGAGACCGGGATGTCGGGGCACTTTGTGGGTCGCATCAAGGGTGACAAGTACCGTTTCGAACCTCCAATTCCTAAAGTGGGACTTCTCCTGAGACGCTGTAGCGGCACAGGGCTACATCTTGCGATGACGGGGGAACCACGTGGTTTTTCTCGAGGTGTAGCAGGATTCTCGAATTACGACGGGGAATTCAGGATGCCTCTTGTGTAGGCCCAGGGAAGTCCAATCTTCCATTCGAGTTGCGAAGGAAAGCTGGGGATTTCTCTCGAGTGACTGCAGGGCCAATAGACCTCATCTAGGCTTGTGTCCAGAAGCCAGTGTTCCTCTCCAGGGGCGACAGGGATCTCGGGGTTGCATTCCAGACACACCCGGGGAGACAGGCCTCCATCTCGAGTGGAAGCAAAGAACCCCGCTCTGCTCTCGAGTCGCGACGGGTATCTCTTGGAGCTCACTGGGTGGACTAAAGCGAGTCAAGCCTCCTGAGGCGTTTGGAGAGAGGTCGCGAGATTGGTCTCTAGGCCATGCAGGAGACGAAGGCCCTCATCTCGCGATGCCGGGGGAGTCTTGGGGTTGTTCTCGAGCGGCGGCCCCAGTGTGCGCTTTCTCACGAGGTACGACGGCGAGGTCAGTGAGCCTCTCGTGGGGCGCCAGGGAAGTCGGGTCTCCATGCGAGTGGCGAGGGCGAGCGCCTCATTGCTCTCGAGCCATGGTAGGGTGCCGGGGACCAGCCCCGGCTGATCCAGGGTATTCGAAGGAGAGACGGCGTAGGCGAAGATCAGGAAACCACTGCTTAATTAAATGTTAATTAAGGATATAAAGAGTAATAGAATGAGGATAGCTCAGTGAGGAAATTCAGTGGAGAAAAGAGGCTGAATAATTCAGCCAGAAGGTAAGAGAAAGAACGACATGGTGAGACCAAGTTTCGGTGAACAAGGCCCGCACTTTATTTTTCAAAGTAGTTTTTATACCTTAAGTTATGCATAGAGGATAATGGGGGAAGGGGTCGAGTCTTGCAGCAAACCAGGCTTTCTTCCTGCAAACTTATCATATGCAAAAGCTTAGGTGATTTGCATCATCTTCTGGCCCGGAGGCCTGTTAACATTTTAAGACCTTTTCTTCAGAAAACTTATTTTTCTCTAAAGGTGGTTGGTCAGGAGCCACCCTCCAAAAAAGCATTAGATAAAGTTGCATTCCTACAGAGCAAAGGTGTGGTGGGCTATAACAAGAAAAAGAATTAACTCAAGGGTCCCAGGTTACAAACATTAAAGCTACTACTTACACCAATTATATTAATCAATACACTGCCAGGGACACAGCAGGTAAGGGATATGGAAACTTAGCAGCAAACAATGGCCCAACAAGTGAAAAACCATTCACCAATACAATTTCTAATCAATCTTGTAACTACTCAAAAGAATCTGTGTTTAGACAGTTTAGAACATCTCCTGCCTCTCACAGTTGGGAGGCTCTGAACGATCCCATGTGGCCGGAAAAACCTATTCAGGCAGGCTAGAGGATTTCCAAAGGAGTTTGTAGGTTAAACACTGTCACACCCAGGAATTATTAACTGGAACTGTAAGCTAACTCTTTTTTCAGAGAGAGGTAGTGGGGGAGAGCCCCCCGTAAAGTCAGAGGTTTAGGTGAAAGCACAAGCAGAAAGTAGGCAGACTCTGGTTTTGGGGGTATATGCTCGAGAATTTCCAGGGGGACTCCTGAAGCTCGATCCCGCCTTTGCGTATGCCGAGCCTCCTTCCTCATGACCTTTGTCATGGGCGGAGTTCCTCACTGGCTCCCAGCAGTGATAGAATTCCAGTGGAGCTATTCCAGATCCTGAAAGATGATGCTGTGGAAAGTGCTGCACTCAATATGCAATATGCAATATGCACTCAATATGCAATATGCCGGCTCACGGCAGTAGGGGAATCTGGCCTCGAGACGTGTTGAAGAAGGTCTCTCGAGGTCTTTCTCGGGTTGAGGCAGGACACCCTGGGGTCCCTCGACTTGTGCAGGTGACCTCAGGGGGCTTCTCATGGTGGCTCTGAGAAGTCAGGGAAACTGGAGGTGGGAGGGGCCTCTCGGCACTCCACTGGGTTTGGTGCATTGGAAGAGGGCCTCATCTCCAGTTGAGGCAGGAACCTCAGGGTTCCTCTGACTTCAGACTCCGATCGCAAGGTCCCTGCAGACTTGGGACAGGAGAGTCAGGCCTCGTCTTGGGTTGAGGCATGGAACTCCGCTTGCCTCTCGAGGTGTTCCCGGGGAGACAGGCCACTTGTCGAGCGGTATTTGGAACCTGGGGGTCTTTTCCCGACGATGCACGGGCGAGTCACTGCCCCTTCGTGTTGACTTCATTCACAGGGTGGAGTTCGAAGAGGTGTCCGGGCATCGGGTTCTTATCAAGAGGGGACCGGGAAATCGGGGTCCTTCGGAATGTGGAACCACCCACGAGGCCACGTCTGGAATGTCGTCGTGAGACCGGCCTCATCCTGAGGTGCGACCGGAAGGTCGGGAACCCCTTCCAGACAAAGCAGGGGAGTCGACCCTCCTGTCCAGATCAGGAGGGTAGAAGGGGCTCAGAGGAAGTGGTGCGGGAAAACCTCGGTGTTCCTCTTGAGGGAGACCGGGATGTCGGGGCACTTTGTGGGTCGCATCAAGGGTGCCAAGTACCGTTTCGACCTCCAATACCTAACGTGGGACTTCTCCTGAGACACTGTAGCGGGAAAGGGCTTCATCTTGCGATGACGGGGGAACCACGTGGATTTTCTCGAGTTGCAGCGGGATTCTCGAGTTACGACGGGGAATTCAGGATGCCTCTTGTGTTGGCCCAGGGAAGTCCAATCTTCCATTCGAGTTGCGAAGGAAAGCTGGGGATTGCTCTCGAGTGACTGCAGGGCCAATAGACCTCATCTAGGCTTGTGTCCAGAAGCCAATGTTCCTCTCCAGGGGCGAAAGGGATCTCGGGGTTGCATTCCAGACGCACCCGGGGAGACAGGCATCCATCTCGAGTGGAAGCAAAGAACCCCGCTCTGCTCTCGAGTCGCGACGGGTATCTCTTGGAGCTCACTGGGTGGACTAAAGGGAGTCAAGCCTCCTGAGGCGTTTGGAGAGAGGTCGAGAGACTGGTCTCTAGGCCATACAGGAGACGAAGGCCCTCAAGTCGCGATGACGGGGGAGGCTCGGGGTTGTTCTCGAGCGGCGGCCCCAGTGTGCGGTTTCTCGCGAGGTACGACGGCGAGGTCAGTGAGCCTCTCGTGGGGCGGCAAGGAAGTCGGGTCTCCATGCGAATGGCGAGGGGGAGCGCGTCTTTACTCTCAAGTCATAGTAGGGGAATCTGGCCTCGAGACGTGTTGAAGAAGGTCTCTCGAGGTCTTTCTCGGGTTGAGGCAGGACACCCTGGGGTCCCTCGACTTGTGCAGGTGACCTCAGGGGGCTTCTCATGGTGGCTCTGAGAAGTCAGGGAAACTGGAGGTGGGAGGGGCCTCTCGGCACTCCACTGGGTTTGGTGCATTGGAAGAGGGCCTCATCTCCAGTTGAGGCAGGAACCTCAGGGTTCCTCTGACTTCAGACTCCGATCGCAAGGTCCCTGCAGACTTGGGACAGGAGAGTCAGGCCTCGTCTTGGGTTGAGGCATGGAACTCCGCTTGCCTCTCGAGGTGTTCCCGGGGAGACAGGCCACTTGTCGAGCGGTATTTGGAACCTGGGGGTCTTTTCCCGACGATGCACGGGCGAGTCACTGCCCCTTCGTGTTGACTTCATTCACAGGGTGGAGTTCGAAGAGGTGTCCGGGCATCGGGTTCTTATCAAGAGGGGACCGGGAAATCGGGGTCCTTCGGAATGTGGAACCACCCACGAGGCCACGTCTGGAATGTCGTCGTGAGACCGGCCTCATCCTGAGGTGCGACCGGAAGGTCGGGAACCCCTTCCAGACAAAGCAGGGGAGTCGACCCTCCTGTCCAGATCAGGAGGGTAGAAGAGGCTCCGAGGAAGTGTTGCCGGAAAACTTCGGTGTTCCTCTCGAGGGAGACCGGGATGTCGGGGCACTTTGTGGGTCGCATCAAGGGTGACAAGTACCGTTTCGACCTCCAATTCCTAAAGTGGGACTTCTCCTGAGACGCTGTAGCGGCACAGGGCTACATCTTGCGATGACGGGGGAACCACGTGGTTTTTCTCGAGGTGTAGCAGGATTCTCGAATTACGACGGGGAATTCAGGATGCCTCTTGTGTAGGCCCAGGGAAGTCCAATCTTCCATTCGAGTTGCGAAGGAAAGCTGGGGATTTCTCTCGAGTGACTGCAGGGCCAATAGACCTCATCTAGGCTTGTGTCCAGAAGCCAGTGTTCCTCTCCAGGGGCGACAGGGATCTCGGGGTTGCATTCCAGACACACCCGGGGAGACAGGCCTCCATCTCGAGTGGAAGCAAAGAACCCCGCTCTGCTCTCGAGTCGCGACGGGTATCTCTTGGAGCTCACTGGGTGGACTAAAGCGAGTCAAGCCTCCTGAGGCGTTTGGAGAGAGGTCGCGAGATTGGTCTCTAGGCCATGCAGGAGACGAAGGCCCTCATCTCGCGATGCCGGGGGAGTCTTGGGGTTGTTCTCGAGCGGCGGCCCCAGTGTGCGCTTTCTCACGAGGTACGACGGCGAGGTCAGTGAGCCTCTCGTGGGGCGCCAGGGAAGTCGGGTCTCCATGCGAGTGGCGAGGGCGAGCGCCTCATTGCTCTCGAGCCATGGTAGGGTGCCGGGGACCAGCCCCGGCTGATCCAGGGTATTCGAAGGAGAGACGGCGTAGGCGAAGATCAGGAAACCACTGCTTAATTAAATGTTAATTAAGGATATAAAGAGTAATAGAATGAGGATAGCTCAGTGAGGAAATTCAGTGGAGAAAAGAGGCTGAATAATTCAGCCAGAAGGTAAGAGAAAGAACGACATGGTGAGACCAAGTTTCGGTGAACAAGGCCCGCACTTTATTTTTCAAAGTAGTTTTTATACCTTAAGTTATGCATAGAGGATAATGGGGGAAGGGGTCGAGTCTTGCAGCAAACCAGGCTTTCTTCCTGCAAACTTATCATATGCAAAAGCTTAGGTGATTTGCATCATCTTCTGGCCCGGAGGCCTGTTAACATTTTAAGACCTTTTCTTCAGAAAACTTATTTTTCTCTAAAGGTGGTTGGTCAGGAGCCACCCTCCAAAAAAGCATTAGATAAAGTTGCATTCCTACAGAGCAAAGGTGTGGTGGGCTATAACAAGAAAAAGAATTAACTCAAGGGTCCCAGGTTACAAACATTAAAGCTACTACTTACACCAATTATATTAATCAATACACTGCCAGGGACACAGCAGGTAAGGGATATGGAAACTTAGCAGCAAACAATGGCCCAACAAGTGAAAAACCATTCACCAATACAATTTCTAATCAATCTTGTAACTACTCAAAAGAATCTGTGTTTAGACAGTTTAGAACATCTCCTGCCTCTCACAGTTGGGAGGCTCTGAACGATCCCATGTGGCCGGAAAAACCTATTCAGGCAGGCTAGAGGATTTCCAAAGGAGTTTGTAGGTTAAACACTGTCACACCCAGGAATTATTAACTGGAACTGTAAGCTAACTCTTTTTTCAGAGAGAGGTAGTGGGGGAGAGCCCCCCGTAAAGTCAGAGGTTTAGGTGAAAGCACAAGCAGAAAGTAGGCAGACTCTGGTTTTGGGGGTATATGCTCGAGAATTTCCAGGGGGACTCCTGAAGCTCGATCCCGCCTTTGCGTATGCCGAGCCTCCTTCCTCATGACCTTTGTCATGGGCGGAGTTCCTCACTGGCTCCCAGCAGTGATAGAATTCCAGTGGAGCTATTCCAGATCCTGAAAGATGATGCTGTGGAAAGTGCTGCACTCAATATGCAATATGCAATATGCACTCAATATGCAATATGCCGGCTCACGGCAGTAGGGGAATCTGGCCTCGAGACGTGTTGAAGAAGGTCTCTCGAGGTCTTTCTCGGGTTGAGGCAGGACACCCTGGGGTCCCTCGACTTGTGCAGGTGACCTCAGGGGGCTTCTCATGGTGGCTCTGAGAAGTCAGGGAAACTGGAGGTGGGAGGGGCCTCTCGGCACTCCACTGGGTTTGGTGCATTGGAAGAGGGCCTCATCTCCAGTTGAGGCAGGAACCTCAGGGTTCCTCTGACTTCAGACTCCGATCGCAAGGTCCCTGCAGACTTGGGACAGGAGAGTCAGGCCTCGTCTTGGGTTGAGGCATGGAACTCCGCTTGCCTCTCGAGGTGTTCCCGGGGAGACAGGCCACTTGTCGAGCGGTATTTGGAACCTGGGGGTCTTTTCCCGACGATGCACGGGCGAGTCACTGCCCCTTCGTGTTGACTTCATTCACAGGGTGGAGTTCGAAGAGGTGTCCGGGCATCGGGTTCTTATCAAGAGGGGACCGGGAAATCGGGGTCCTTCGGAATGTGGAACCACCCACGAGGCCACGTCTGGAATGTCGTCGTGAGACCGGCCTCATCCTGAGGTGCGACCGGAAGGTCGGGAACCCCTTCCAGACAAAGCAGGGGAGTCGACCCTCCTGTCCAGATCAGGAGGGTAGAAGAGGCTCCGAGGAAGTGTTGCCGGAAAACTTCGGTGTTCCTCTCGAGGGAGACCGGGATGTCGGGGCACTTTGTGGGTCGCATCAAGGGTGACAAGTACCGTTTCGACCTCCAATTCCTAAAGTGGGACTTCTCCTGAGACGCTGTAGCGGCACAGGGCTACATCTTGCGATGACGGGGGAACCACGTGGTTTTTCTCGAGGTGTAGCAGGATTCTCGAATTACGACGGGGAATTCAGGATGCCTCTTGTGTAGGCCCAGGGAAGTCCAATCTTCCATTCGAGTTGCGAAGGAAAGCTGGGGATTTCTCTCGAGTGACTGCAGGGCCAATAGACCTCATCTAGGCTTGTGTCCAGAAGCCAGTGTTCCTCTCCAGGGGCGACAGGGATCTCGGGGTTGCATTCCAGACACACCCGGGGAGACAGGCCTCCATCTCGAGTGGAAGCAAAGAACCCCGCTCTGCTCTCGAGTCGCGACGGGTATCTCTTGGAGCTCACTGGGTGGACTAAAGCGAGTCAAGCCTCCTGAGGCGTTTGGAGAGAGGTCGCGAGATTGGTCTCTAGGCCATGCAGGAGACGAAGGCCCTCATCTCGCGATGCCGGGGGAGTCTTGGGGTTGTTCTCGAGCGGCGGCCCCAGTGTGCGCTTTCTCACGAGGTACGACGGCGAGGTCAGTGAGCCTCTCGTGGGGCGCCAGGGAAGTCGGGTCTCCATGCGAGTGGCGAGGGCGAGCGCCTCATTGCTCTCGAGCCATGGTAGGGTGCCGGGGACCAGCCCCGGCTGATCCAGGGTATTCGAAGGAGAGACGGCGTAGGCGAAGATCAGGAAACCACTGCTTAATTAAATGTTAATTAAGGATATAAAGAGTAATAGAATGAGGATAGCTCAGTGAGGAAATTCAGTGGAGAAAAGAGGCTGAATAATTCAGCCAGAAGGTAAGAGAAAGAACGACATGGTGAGACCAAGTTTCGGTGAACAAGGCCCGCACTTTATTTTTCAAAGTAGTTTTTATACCTTAAGTTATGCATAGAGGATAATGGGGGAAGGGGTCGAGTCTTGCAGCAAACCAGGCTTTCTTCCTGCAAACTTATCATATGCAAAAGCTTAGGTGATTTGCATCATCTTCTGGCCCGGAGGCCTGTTAACATTTTAAGACCTTTTCTTCAGAAAACTTATTTTTCTCTAAAGGTGGTTGGTCAGGAGCCACCCTCCAAAAAAGCATTAGATAAAGTTGCATTCCTACAGAGCAAAGGTGTGGTGGGCTATAACAAGAAAAAGAATTAACTCAAGGGTCCCAGGTTACAAACATTAAAGCTACTACTTACACCAATTATATTAATCAATACACTGCCAGGGACACAGCAGGTAAGGGATATGGAAACTTAGCAGCAAACAATGGCCCAACAAGTGAAAAACCATTCACCAATACAATTTCTAATCAATCTTGTAACTACTCAAAAGAATCTGTGTTTAGACAGTTTAGAACATCTCCTGCCTCTCACAGTTGGGAGGCTCTGAACGATCCCATGTGGCCGGAAAAACCTATTCAGGCAGGCTAGAGGATTTCCAAAGGAGTTTGTAGGTTAAACACTGTCACACCCAGGAATTATTAACTGGAACTGTAAGCTAACTCTTTTTTCAGAGAGAGGTAGTGGGGGAGAGCCCCCCGTAAAGTCAGAGGTTTAGGTGAAAGCACAAGCAGAAAGTAGGCAGACTCTGGTTTTGGGGGTATATGCTCGAGAATTTCCAGGGGGACTCCTGAAGCTCGATCCCGCCTTTGCGTATGCCGAGCCTCCTTCCTCATGACCTTTGTCATGGGCGGAGTTCCTCACTGGCTCCCAGCAGTGATAGAATTCCAGTGGAGCTATTCCAGATCCTGAAAGATGATGCTGTGGAAAGTGCTGCACTCAATATGCAATATGCAATATGCACTCAATATGCAATATGCCGGCTCACGGCAGTAGGGGAATCTGGCCTCGAGACGTGTTGAAGAAGGTCTCTCGAGGTCTTTCTCGGGTTGAGGCAGGACACCCTGGGGTCCCTCGACTTGTGCAGGTGACCTCAGGGGGCTTCTCATGGTGGCTCTGAGAAGTCAGGGAAACTGGAGGTGGGAGGGGCCTCTCGGCACTCCACTGGGTTTGGTGCATTGGAAGAGGGCCTCATCTCCAGTTGAGGCAGGAACCTCAGGGTTCCTCTGACTTCAGACTCCGATCGCAAGGTCCCTGCAGACTTGGGACAGGAGAGTCAGGCCTCGTCTTGGGTTGAGGCATGGAACTCCGCTTATCCTCTCGAGGTCTCCCGGGGAGAGAGGCCACTTGTCGAGCTGTATTTGGAACCTGGGGGTCTTTTCCGACGATGCACTGGACGAGTCACTGCCCCTTCGTGTTGACTTCATTCACAGGGTGGAGTTCGAAGAGGTGTCCGGGCATCGGGTTCTTATCAAGAGGGGACCGGGAAATCGGGGTCCTTCGGAATGTGGAACCACCCACGAGGCCACGTCTGGAATGTCGTCGTGAGACCGGCCTCATCCTGAGGTGCGACCGGAAGGTCGGGAACCCCTTCCAGACAAAGCAGCGGAGTCGACCCTCCTGTCGAGATCAGGAGGGCAGAAGGGGCTCAGAGGAAGTGGTTCGGGAAAACCTCGGTGTTCCTCTTGAGGGAGACCGGGATGTCGGGGCACTTTGTGGGTCGCATCAAGGGTGCCAAGTACCGTTTCGACCTCCAATACCTAACGTGGGACTTCTCCTGAGACACTGTAGCGGGAAAGGGCTTCATCTTGCGATGACGGGGAACCACGTGGATTTTCTCGAGTTGCAGCGGGATTCTCGAGTTACGACGGGGAATTCAGGATGCCTCTTGTGTTGGCCCAGGGAAGTCCAATCTTCCATTCGAGTTGCGAAGGAAAGCTGGGGATTGCTCTCGAGTGACTGCAGGGCCAATAGACCTCATCTAGGCTTGTGTCCAGAAGCCAATGTTCCTCTCCAGGGGCGAAAGGGATCTCGGGGTTGCATTCCAGACGCACCCGGGGAGACAGGCATCCATCTCGAGTGGAAGCAAAGAACCCCGCTCTGCTCTCGAGTCGCGACGGGTATCTCTTGGAGCTCACTGGGTGGACTAAAGGGAGTCAAGCCTCCTGAGGCGTTTGGAGAGAGGTCGAGAGACTGGTCTCTAGGCCATACAGGAGACGAAGGCCCTCAAGTCGCGATGACGGGGGAGGCTCGGGGTTGTTCTCGAGCGGCGGCCCCAGTGTGCGGTTTCTCGCGAGGTACGACGGCGAGGTCAGTGAGCCTCTCGTGGGGCGGCAAGGAAGTCGGGTCTCCATGCGAATGGCGAGGGGGAGCGCGTCTTTACTCTCAAGTCATAGTAGGGGAATCTGGCCTCGAGACGTGTTGAAGAAGGTCTCTCGAGGTCTTTCTCGGGTTGAGGCAGGACACCCTGGGGTCCCTCGACTTGTGCAGGTGACCTCAGGGGGCTTCTCATGGTGGCTCTGAGAAGTCAGGGAAACTGGAGGTGGGAGGGGCCTCTCGGCACTCCACTGGGTTTGGTGCATTGGAAGAGGGCCTCATCTCCAGTTGAGGCAGGAACCTCAGGGTTCCTCTGACTTCAGACTCCGATCGCAAGGTCCCTGCAGACTTGGGACAGGAGAGTCAGGCCTCGTCTTGGGTTGAGGCATGGAACTCCGCTTGCCTCTCGAGGTGTTCCCGGGGAGACAGGCCACTTGTCGAGCGGTATTTGGAACCTGGGGGTCTTTTCCCGACGATGCACGGGCGAGTCACTGCCCCTTCGTGTTGACTTCATTCACAGGGTGGAGTTCGAAGAGGTGTCCGGGCATCGGGTTCTTATCAAGAGGGGACCGGGAAATCGGGGTCCTTCGGAATGTGGAACCACCCACGAGGCCACGTCTGGAATGTCGTCGTGAGACCGGCCTCATCCTGAGGTGCGACCGGAAGGTCGGGAACCCCTTCCAGACAAAGCAGGGGAGTCGACCCTCCTGTCCAGATCAGGAGGGTAGAAGGGGCTCAGAGGAAGTGGTGCGGGAAAACCTCGGTGTTCCTCTTGAGGGAGACCGGGATGTCGGGGCACTTTGTGGGTCGCATCAAGGGTGCCAAGTACCGTTTCGACCTCCAATACCTAACGTGGGACTTCTCCTGAGACACTGTAGCGGGAAAGGGCTTCATCTTGCGATGACGGGGGAACCACGTGGATTTTCTCGAGTTGCAGCGGGATTCTCGAGTTACGACGGGGAATTCAGGATGCCTCTTGTGTTGGCCCAGGGAAGTCCAATCTTCCATTCGAGTTGCGAAGGAAAGCTGGGGATTGCTCTCGAGTGACTGCAGGGCCAATAGACCTCATCTAGGCTTGTGTCCAGAAGCCAATGTTCCTCTCCAGGGGCGAAAGGGATCTCGGGGTTGCATTCCAGACGCACCCGGGGAGACAGGCATCCATCTCGAGTGGAAGCAAAGAACCCCGCTCTGCTCTCGAGTCGCGACGGGTATCTCTTGGAGCTCACTGGGTGGACTAAAGGGAGTCAAGCCTCCTGAGGCGTTTGGAGAGAGGTCGAGAGACTGGTCTCTAGGCCATACAGGAGACGAAGGCCCTCAAGTCGCGATGACGGGGGAGGCTCGGGGTTGTTCTCGAGCGGCGGCCCCAGTGTGCGGTTTCTCGCGAGGTACGACGGCGAGGTCAGTGAGCCTCTCGTGGGGCGGCAAGGAAGTCGGGTCTCCATGCGAATGGCGAGGGGGAGCGCGTCTTTACTCTCAAGTCATAGTAGGGGAATCTGGCCTCGAGACGTGTTGAAGAAGGTCTCTCGAGGTCTTTCTCGGGTTGAGGCAGGACACCCTGGGGTCCCTCGACTTGTGCAGGTGACCTCAGGGGGCTTCTCATGGTGGCTCTGAGAAGTCAGGGAAACTGGAGGTGGGAGGGGCCTCTCGGCACTCCACTGGGTTTGGTGCATTGGAAGAGGGCCTCATCTCCAGTTGAGGCAGGAACCTCAGGGTTCCTCTGACTTCAGACTCCGATCGCAAGGTCCCTGCAGACTTGGGACAGGAGAGTCAGGCCTCGTCTTGGGTTGAGGCATGGAACTCCGCTTGCCTCTCGAGGTGTTCCCGGGGAGACAGGCCACTTGTCGAGCGGTATTTGGAACCTGGGGGTCTTTTCCCGACGATGCACGGGCGAGTCACTGCCCCTTCGTGTTGACTTCATTCACAGGGTGGAGTTCGAAGAGGTGTCCGGGCATCGGGTTCTTATCAAGAGGGGACCGGGAAATCGGGGTCCTTCGGAATGTGGAACCACCCACGAGGCCACGTCTGGAATGTCGTCGTGAGACCGGCCTCATCCTGAGGTGCGACCGGAAGGTCGGGAACCCCTTCCAGACAAAGCAGGGGAGTCGACCCTCCTGTCCAGATCAGGAGGGTAGAAGAGGCTCCGAGGAAGTGTTGCCGGAAAACTTCGGTGTTCCTCTCGAGGGAGACCGGGATGTCGGGGCACTTTGTGGGTCGCATCAAGGGTGACAAGTACCGTTTCGACCTCCAATTCCTAAAGTGGGACTTCTCCTGAGACGCTGTAGCGGCACAGGGCTACATCTTGCGATGACGGGGGAACCACGTGGTTTTTCTCGAGGTGTAGCAGGATTCTCGAATTACGACGGGGAATTCAGGATGCCTCTTGTGTAGGCCCAGGGAAGTCCAATCTTCCATTCGAGTTGCGAAGGAAAGCTGGGGATTTCTCTCGAGTGACTGCAGGGCCAATAGACCTCATCTAGGCTTGTGTCCAGAAGCCAGTGTTCCTCTCCAGGGGCGACAGGGATCTCGGGGTTGCATTCCAGACACACCCGGGGAGACAGGCCTCCATCTCGAGTGGAAGCAAAGAACCCCGCTCTGCTCTCGAGTCGCGACGGGTATCTCTTGGAGCTCACTGGGTGGACTAAAGCGAGTCAAGCCTCCTGAGGCGTTTGGAGAGAGGTCGCGAGATTGGTCTCTAGGCCATGCAGGAGACGAAGGCCCTCATCTCGCGATGCCGGGGGAGTCTTGGGGTTGTTCTCGAGCGGCGGCCCCAGTGTGCGCTTTCTCACGAGGTACGACGGCGAGGTCAGTGAGCCTCTCGTGGGGCGCCAGGGAAGTCGGGTCTCCATGCGAGTGGCGAGGGCGAGCGCCTCATTGCTCTCGAGCCATGGTAGGGTGCCGGGGACCAGCCCCGGCTGATCCAGGGTATTCGAAGGAGAGACGGCGTAGGCGAAGATCAGGAAACCACTGCTTAATTAAATGTTAATTAAGGATATAAAGAGTAATAGAATGAGGATAGCTCAGTGAGGAAATTCAGTGGAGAAAAGAGGCTGAATAATTCAGCCAGAAGGTAAGAGAAAGAACGACATGGTGAGACCAAGTTTCGGTGAACAAGGCCCGCACTTTATTTTTCAAAGTAGTTTTTATACCTTAAGTTATGCATAGAGGATAATGGGGGAAGGGGTCGAGTCTTGCAGCAAACCAGGCTTTCTTCCTGCAAACTTATCATATGCAAAAGCTTAGGTGATTTGCATCATCTTCTGGCCCGGAGGCCTGTTAACATTTTAAGACCTTTTCTTCAGAAAACTTATTTTTCTCTAAAGGTGGTTGGTCAGGAGCCACCCTCCAAAAAAGCATTAGATAAAGTTGCATTCCTACAGAGCAAAGGTGTGGTGGGCTATAACAAGAAAAAGAATTAACTCAAGGGTCCCAGGTTACAAACATTAAAGCTACTACTTACACCAATTATATTAATCAATACACTGCCAGGGACACAGCAGGTAAGGGATATGGAAACTTAGCAGCAAACAATGGCCCAACAAGTGAAAAACCATTCACCAATACAATTTCTAATCAATCTTGTAACTACTCAAAAGAATCTGTGTTTAGACAGTTTAGAACATCTCCTGCCTCTCACAGTTGGGAGGCTCTGAACGATCCCATGTGGCCGGAAAAACCTATTCAGGCAGGCTAGAGGATTTCCAAAGGAGTTTGTAGGTTAAACACTGTCACACCCAGGAATTATTAACTGGAACTGTAAGCTAACTCTTTTTTCAGAGAGAGGTAGTGGGGGAGAGCCCCCCGTAAAGTCAGAGGTTTAGGTGAAAGCACAAGCAGAAAGTAGGCAGACTCTGGTTTTGGGGGTATATGCTCGAGAATTTCCAGGGGGACTCCTGAAGCTCGATCCCGCCTTTGCGTATGCCGAGCCTCCTTCCTCATGACCTTTGTCATGGGCGGAGTTCCTCACTGGCTCCCAGCAGTGATAGAATTCCAGTGGAGCTATTCCAGATCCTGAAAGAGGATGCTGTGGAAAGTGCTGCACTCAATATGCAATATGCAATATGCACTCAATATGCAATATGCCGGCTCACGGCAGTAGGGGAATCTGGCCTCGAGACGTGTTGAAGAAGGTCTCTCGAGGTCTTTCTCGGGTTGAGGCAGGACACCCTGGGGTCCCTCGACTTGTGCAGGTGACCTCAGGGGGCTTCTCATGGTGGCTCTGAGAAGTCAGGGAAACTGGAGGTGGGAGGGGCCTCTCGGCACTCCACTGGGTTTGGTGCATTGGAAGAGGGCCTCATCTCCAGTTGAGGCAGGAACCTCAGGGTTCCTCTGACTTCAGACTCCGATCGCAAGGTCCCTGCAGACTTGGGACAGGAGAGTCAGGCCTCGTCTTGGGTTGAGGCATGGAACTCCGCTTGCCTCTCGAGGTGTTCCCGGGGAGACAGGCCACTTGTCGAGCGGTATTTGGAACCTGGGGGTCTTTTCCCGACGATGCACGGGCGAGTCACTGCCCCTTCGTGTTGACTTCATTCACAGGGTGGAGTTCGAAGAGGTGTCCGGGCATCGGGTTCTTATCAAGAGGGGACCGGGAAATCGGGGTCCTTCGGAATGTGGAACCACCCACGAGGCCACGTCTGGAATGTCGTCGTGAGACCGGCCTCATCCTGAGGTGCGACCGGAAGGTCGGGAACCCCTTCCAGACAAAGCAGGGGAGTCGACCCTCCTGTCCAGATCAGGAGGGTAGAAGAGGCTCCGAGGAAGTGTTGCCGGAAAACTTCGGTGTTCCTCTCGAGGGAGACCGGGATGTCGGGGCACTTTGTGGGTCGCATCAAGGGTGACAAGTACCGTTTCGACCTCCAATTCCTAAAGTGGGACTTCTCCTGAGACGCTGTAGCGGCACAGGGCTACATCTTGCGATGACGGGGGAACCACGTGGTTTTTCTCGAGGTGTAGCAGGATTCTCGAATTACGACGGGGAATTCAGGATGCCTCTTGTGTAGGCCCAGGGAAGTCCAATCTTCCATTCGAGTTGCGAAGGAAAGCTGGGGATTTCTCTCGAGTGACTGCAGGGCCAATAGACCTCATCTAGGCTTGTGTCCAGAAGCCAGTGTTCCTCTCCAGGGGCGACAGGGATCTCGGGGTTGCATTCCAGACACACCCGGGGAGACAGGCCTCCATCTCGAGTGGAAGCAAAGAACCCCGCTCTGCTCTCGAGTCGCGACGGGTATCTCTTGGAGCTCACTGGGTGGACTAAAGCGAGTCAAGCCTCCTGAGGCGTTTGGAGAGAGGTCGCGAGATTGGTCTCTAGGCCATGCAGGAGACGAAGGCCCTCATCTCGCGATGCCGGGGGAGTCTTGGGGTTGTTCTCGAGCGGCGGCCCCAGTGTGCGCTTTCTCACGAGGTACGACGGCGAGGTCAGTGAGCCTCTCGTGGGGCGCCAGGGAAGTCGGGTCTCCATGCGAGTGGCGAGGGCGAGCGCCTCATTGCTCTCGAGCCATGGTAGGGTGCCGGGGACCAGCCCCGGCTGATCCAGGGTATTCGAAGGAGAGACGGCGTAGGCGAAGATCAGGAAACCACTGCTTAATTAAATGTTAATTAAGGATATAAAGAGTAATAGAATGAGGATAGCTCAGTGAGGAAATTCAGTGGAGAAAAGAGGCTGAATAATTCAGCCAGAAGGTAAGAGAAAGAACGACATGGTGAGACCAAGTTTCGGTGAACAAGGCCCGCACTTTATTTTTCAAAGTAGTTTTTATACCTTAAGTTATGCATAGAGGATAATGGGGGAAGGGGTCGAGTCTTGCAGCAAACCAGGCTTTCTTCCTGCAAACTTATCATATGCAAAAGCTTAGGTGATTTGCATCATCTTCTGGCCCGGAGGCCTGTTAACATTTTAAGACCTTTTCTTCAGAAAACTTATTTTTCTCTAAAGGTGGTTGGTCAGGAGCCACCCTCCAAAAAAGCATTAGATAAAGTTGCATTCCTACAGAGCAAAGGTGTGGTGGGCTATAACAAGAAAAAGAATTAACTCAAGGGTCCCAGGTTACAAACATTAAAGCTACTACTTACACCAATTATATTAATCAATACACTGCCAGGGACACAGCAGGTAAGGGATATGGAAACTTAGCAGCAAACAATGGCCCAACAAGTGAAAAACCATTCACCAATACAATTTCTAATCAATCTTGTAACTACTCAAAAGAATCTGTGTTTAGACAGTTTAGAACATCTCCTGCCTCTCACAGTTGGGAGGCTCTGAACGATCCCATGTGGCCGGAAAAACCTATTCAGGCAGGCTAGAGGATTTCCAAAGGAGTTTGTAGGTTAAACACTGTCACACCCAGGAATTATTAACTGGAACTGTAAGCTAACTCTTTTTTCAGAGAGAGGTAGTGGGGGAGAGCCCCCCGTAAAGTCAGAGGTTTAGGTGAAAGCACAAGCAGAAAGTAGGCAGACTCTGGTTTTGGGGGTATATGCTCGAGAATTTCCAGGGGGACTCCTGAAGCTCGATCCCGCCTTTGCGTATGCCGAGCCTCCTTCCTCATGACCTTTGTCATGGGCGGAGTTCCTCACTGGCTCCCAGCAGTGATAGAATTCCAGTGGAGCTATTCCAGATCCTGAAAGAGGATGCTGTGGAAAGTGCTGCACTCAATATGCAATATGCAATATGCACTCAATATGCAATATGCCGGCTCACGGCAGTAGGGGAATCTGGCCTCGAGACGTGTTGAAGAAGGTCTCTCGAGGTCTTTCTCGGGTTGAGGCAGGACACCCTGGGGTCCCTCGACTTGTGCAGGTGACCTCAGGGGGCTTCTCATGGTGGCTCTGAGAAGTCAGGGAAACTGGAGGTGGGAGGGGCCTCTCGGCACTCCACTGGGTTTGGTGCATTGGAAGAGGGCCTCATCTCCAGTTGAGGCAGGAACCTCAGGGTTCCTCTGACTTCAGACTCCGATCGCAAGGTCCCTGCAGACTTGGGACAGGAGAGTCAGGCCTCGTCTTGGGTTGAGGCATGGAACTCCGCTTGCCTCTCGAGGTGTTCCCGGGGAGACAGGCCACTTGTCGAGCGGTATTTGGAACCTGGGGGTCTTTTCCCGACGATGCACGGGCGAGTCACTGCCCCTTCGTGTTGACTTCATTCACAGGGTGGAGTTCGAAGAGGTGTCCGGGCATCGGGTTCTTATCAAGAGGGGACCGGGAAATCGGGGTCCTTCGGAATGTGGAACCACCCACGAGGCCACGTCTGGAATGTCGTCGTGAGACCGGCCTCATCCTGAGGTGCGACCGGAAGGTCGGGAACCCCTTCCAGACAAAGCAGGGGAGTCGACCCTCCTGTCCAGATCAGGAGGGTAGAAGAGGCTCCGAGGAAGTGTTGCCGGAAAACTTCGGTGTTCCTCTCGAGGGAGACCGGGATGTCGGGGCACTTTGTGGGTCGCATCAAGGGTGACAAGTACCGTTTCGACCTCCAATTCCTAAAGTGGGACTTCTCCTGAGACGCTGTAGCGGCACAGGGCTACATCTTGCGATGACGGGGGAACCACGTGGTTTTTCTCGAGGTGTAGCAGGATTCTCGAATTACGACGGGGAATTCAGGATGCCTCTTGTGTAGGCCCAGGGAAGTCCAATCTTCCATTCGAGTTGCGAAGGAAAGCTGGGGATTTCTCTCGAGTGACTGCAGGGCCAATAGACCTCATCTAGGCTTGTGTCCAGAAGCCAGTGTTCCTCTCCAGGGGCGACAGGGATCTCGGGGTTGCATTCCAGACACACCCGGGGAGACAGGCCTCCATCTCGAGTGGAAGCAAAGAACCCCGCTCTGCTCTCGAGTCGCGACGGGTATCTCTTGGAGCTCACTGGGTGGACTAAAGCGAGTCAAGCCTCCTGAGGCGTTTGGAGAGAGGTCGCGAGATTGGTCTCTAGGCCATGCAGGAGACGAAGGCCCTCATCTCGCGATGCCGGGGGAGTCTTGGGGTTGTTCTCGAGCGGCGGCCCCAGTGTGCGCTTTCTCACGAGGTACGACGGCGAGGTCAGTGAGCCTCTCGTGGGGCGCCAGGGAAGTCGGGTCTCCATGCGAGTGGCGAGGGCGAGCGCCTCATTGCTCTCGAGCCATGGTAGGGTGCCGGGGACCAGCCCCGGCTGATCCAGGGTATTCGAAGGAGAGACGGCGTAGGCGAAGATCAGGAAACCACTGCTTAATTAAATGTTAATTAAGGATATAAAGAGTAATAGAATGAGGATAGCTCAGTGAGGAAATTCAGTGGAGAAAAGAGGCTGAATAATTCAGCCAGAAGGTAAGAGAAAGAACGACATGGTGAGACCAAGTTTCGGTGAACAAGGCCCGCACTTTATTTTTCAAAGTAGTTTTTATACCTTAAGTTATGCATAGAGGATAATGGGGGAAGGGGTCGAGTCTTGCAGCAAACCAGGCTTTCTTCCTGCAAACTTATCATATGCAAAAGCTTAGGTGATTTGCATCATCTTCTGGCCCGGAGGCCTGTTAACATTTTAAGACCTTTTCTTCAGAAAACTTATTTTTCTCTAAAGGTGGTTGGTCAGGAGCCACCCTCCAAAAAAGCATTAGATAAAGTTGCATTCCTACAGAGCAAAGGTGTGGTGGGCTATAACAAGAAAAAGAATTAACTCAAGGGTCCCAGGTTACAAACATTAAAGCTACTACTTACACCAATTATATTAATCAATACACTGCCAGGGACACAGCAGGTAAGGGATATGGAAACTTAGCAGCAAACAATGGCCCAACAAGTGAAAAACCATTCACCAATACAATTTCTAATCAATCTTGTAACTACTCAAAAGAATCTGTGTTTAGACAGTTTAGAACATCTCCTGCCTCTCACAGTTGGGAGGCTCTGAACGATCCCATGTGGCCGGAAAAACCTATTCAGGCAGGCTAGAGGATTTCCAAAGGAGTTTGTAGGTTAAACACTGTCACACCCAGGAATTATTAACTGGAACTGTAAGCTAACTCTTTTTTCAGAGAGAGGTAGTGGGGGAGAGCCCCCCGTAAAGTCAGAGGTTTAGGTGAAAGCACAAGCAGAAAGTAGGCAGACTCTGGTTTTGGGGGTATATGCTCGAGAATTTCCAGGGGGACTCCTGAAGCTCGATCCCGCCTTTGCGTATGCCGAGCCTCCTTCCTCATGACCTTTGTCATGGGCGGAGTTCCTCACTGGCTCCCAGCAGTGATAGAATTCCAGTGGAGCTATTCCAGATCCTGAAAGATGATGCTGTGGAAAGTGCTGCACTCAATATGCAATATGCAATATGCACTCAATATGCAATATGCCGGCTCACGGCAGTAGGGGAATCTGGCCTCGAGACGTGTTGAAGAAGGTCTCTCGAGGTCTTTCTCGGGTTGAGGCAGGACACCCTGGGGTCCCTCGACTTGTGCAGGTGACCTCAGGGGGCTTCTCATGGTGGCTCTGAGAAGTCAGGGAAACTGGAGGTGGGAGGGGCCTCTCGGCACTCCACTGGGTTTGGTGCATTGGAAGAGGGCCTCATCTCCAGGTGAGGCAGGAACGTCCGGGTTCCTCTGATTTCAGACTCTGATCGCAGGGTCCCTGCAGACTGGGAACAGGAGAGTCAGGCCTCGTCTTGGGTTGTGGCATGGAACTCCGCTTATCTCTCGAGGTCTCCCCGGGGAGAGAGGCCACTTGTCGAGCTGTATTTGGAACCTGGGGGTTTTTCCGGACGATACATGGACGAGTGACTGCCCCTTCGTGTTGACTTCATTCACAGGGTGGAGTTCGGAGAGGTGTCCGGGCATCGGGTTCTTATCAAGAGGGGACCGGGAAATCGGGGTCCTTCACAATGTGGAAGCACCCACGAGGCTACGTCTGGAATGTCGTCGTGAGACCGGCCTCATCCTGAGGTGCGACCGGAAGGTCGGGAACCCCTTCCAGACAAAGCAGCGGAGTCGACCCTCCTGTCGAGATCAGGAGGGCAGAAGGGGCTCAGAGGAAGTGGTTCGGGAAAACCTCGGTGTTCCTCTTGAGGGAGACCGGGATGTCGGGGCACTTTGTGGGTCGCATCAAGGGTGCCAAGTACCGTTTCGACCTCCAATACCTAACGTGGGACTTCTCCTGAGACACTGTAGCGGGAAAGGGCTTCATCTTGCGATGACCGGGGAACCACGTGGATTTTCTCGAGTTGCAGCGGGATTCTCGAGTTACGATGGGGAACTCAGGATGCCTCTTGTGTTGGCCCAGGGAAGTCCAATCTTCCATTCGAGTTGCGAAGGAAAGCTGGGGATTGCTCTCGAGTGACTGCAGGGCCAATAGACCTCATCTAGGCTTGTGTCCAGAAGCCAATGTTCCTCTCCAGGGGCGAAAGGGATCTCGGGGTTGCATTCCAGACGCACCCGGGGAGACAGGCATCCATCTCGAGTGGAAGCAAAGAACCCCGCTCTGCTCTTGAGTCGCGACGGGTATCTCTTGGAGCTCACTGGGTGGACTAAAGGGAGTCAAGCCTCCTGAGGCGTTTGGAGAGAGGTCGAGAGACTGGTCTCTAGGCCATACAGGAGACGAAGGCCCTCAAGTCGCGATGACGGGGGAGGCTCGGGGTTGTTCTCGAGCGGCGGCCCCAGTGTGCGGTTTCTCGCGAGGTACGACGGCGAGGTCAGTGAGCCTCTCGTGGGGCGGCAAGGAAGTCGGGTCTCCATGCGAATGGCGAGGGGGAGCGCGTCTTTACTCTCAAGTCATAGTAGGGGAATCTGGCCTCGAGACGTGTTGAAGAAGGTCTCTCGAGGTCTTTCTCGGGTTGAGGCAGGACACCCTGGGGTCCCTCGACTTGTGCAGGTGACCTCAGGGGGCTTCTCATGGTGGCTCTGAGAAGTCAGGGAAACTGGAGGTGGGAGGGGCCTCTCGGCACTCCACTGGGTTTGGTGCATTGGAAGAGGGCCTCATCTCCAGTTGAGGCAGGAACCTCAGGGTTCCTCTGACTTCAGACTCCGATCGCAAGGTCCCTGCAGACTTGGGACAGGAGAGTCAGGCCTCGTCTTGGGTTGAGGCATGGAACTCCGCTTGCCTCTCGAGGTGTTCCCGGGGAGACAGGCCACTTGTCGAGCGGTATTTGGAACCTGGGGGTCTTTTCCCGACGATGCACGGGCGAGTCACTGCCCCTTCGTGTTGACTTCATTCACAGGGTGGAGTTCGAAGAGGTGTCCGGGCATCGGGTTCTTATCAAGAGGGGACCGGGAAATCGGGGTCCTTCGGAATGTGGAACCACCCACGAGGCCACGTCTGGAATGTCGTCGTGAGACCGGCCTCATCCTGAGGTGCGACCGGAAGGTCGGGAACCCCTTCCAGACAAAGCAGGGGAGTCGACCCTCCTGTCCAGATCAGGAGGGTAGAAGGGGCTCAGAGGAAGTGGTGCGGGAAAACCTCGGTGTTCCTCTTGAGGGAGACCGGGATGTCGGGGCACTTTGTGGGTCGCATCAAGGGTGCCAAGTACCGTTTCGACCTCCAATACCTAACGTGGGACTTCTCCTGAGAAACTGTAGCGGGAAAGGGCTTCATCTTGCGATGACGGGGGAACCACGTGGATTTTCTCGAGTTGCAGCGGGATTCTCGAGTTACGACGGGGAATTCAGGATGCCTCTTGTGTTGGCCCAGGGAAGTCCAATCTTCCATTCGAGTTGCGAAGGAAAGCTGGGGATTGCTCTCGAGTGACTGCAGGGCCAATAGACCTCATCTAGGCTTGTGTCCAGAAGCCAATGTTCCTCTCCAGGGGCGAAAGGGATCTCGGGGTTGCATTCCAGACGCACCCGGGGAGACAGGCATCCATCTCGAGTGGAAGCAAAGAACCCCGCTCTGCTCTCGAGTCGCGACGGGTATCTCTTGGAGCTCACTGGGTGGACTAAAGGGAGTCAAGCCTCCTGAGGCGTTTGGAGAGAGGTCGAGAGACTGGTCTCTAGGCCATACAGGAGACGAAGGCCCTCAAGTCGCGATGACGGGGGAGGCTCGGGGTTGTTCTCGAGCGGCGGCCCCAGTGTGCGGTTTCTCGCGAGGTACGACGGCGAGGTCAGTGAGCCTCTCGTGGGGCGGCAAGGAAGTCGGGTCTCCATGCGAATGGCGAGGGGGAGCGCGTCTTTACTCTCAAGTCATAGTAGGGGAATCTGGCCTCGAGACGTGTTGAAGAAGGTCTCTCGAGGTCTTTCTCGGGTTGAGGCAGGACACCCTGGGGTCCCTCGACTTGTGCAGGTGACCTCAGGGGGCTTCTCATGGTGGCTCTGAGAAGTCAGGGAAACTGGAGGTGGGAGGGGCCTCTCGGCACTCCACTGGGTTTGGTGCATTGGAAGAGGGCCTCATCTCCAGTTGAGGCAGGAACCTCAGGGTTCCTCTGACTTCAGACTCCGATCGCAAGGTCCCTGCAGACTTGGGACAGGAGAGTCAGGCCTCGTCTTGGGTTGAGGCATGGAACTCCGCTTGCCTCTCGAGGTGTTCCCGGGGAGACAGGCCACTTGTCGAGCGGTATTTGGAACCTGGGGGTCTTTTCCCGACGATGCACGGGCGAGTCACTGCCCCTTCGTGTTGACTTCATTCACAGGGTGGAGTTCGAAGAGGTGTCCGGGCATCGGGTTCTTATCAAGAGGGGACCGGGAAATCGGGGTCCTTCGGAATGTGGAACCACCCACGAGGCCACGTCTGGAATGTCGTCGTGAGACCGGCCTCATCCTGAGGTGCGACCGGAAGGTCGGGAACCCCTTCCAGACAAAGCAGGGGAGTCGACCCTCCTGTCCAGATCAGGAGGGTAGAAGAGGCTCCGAGGAAGTGTTGCCGGAAAACTTCGGTGTTCCTCTCGAGGGAGACCGGGATGTCGGGGCACTTTGTGGGTCGCATCAAGGGTGACAAGTACCGTTTCGACCTCCAATTCCTAAAGTGGGACTTCTCCTGAGACGCTGTAGCGGCACAGGGCTACATCTTGCGATGACGGGGGAACCACGTGGTTTTTCTCGAGGTGTAGCAGGATTCTCGAATTACGACGGGGAATTCAGGATGCCTCTTGTGTAGGCCCAGGGAAGTCCAATCTTCCATTCGAGTTGCGAAGGAAAGCTGGGGATTTCTCTCGAGTGACTGCAGGGCCAATAGACCTCATCTAGGCTTGTGTCCAGAAGCCAGTGTTCCTCTCCAGGGGCGACAGGGATCTCGGGGTTGCATTCCAGACACACCCGGGGAGACAGGCCTCCATCTCGAGTGGAAGCAAAGAACCCCGCTCTGCTCTCGAGTCGCGACGGGTATCTCTTGGAGCTCACTGGGTGGACTAAAGCGAGTCAAGCCTCCTGAGGCGTTTGGAGAGAGGTCGCGAGATTGGTCTCTAGGCCATGCAGGAGACGAAGGCCCTCATCTCGCGATGCCGGGGGAGTCTTGGGGTTGTTCTCGAGCGGCGGCCCCAGTGTGCGCTTTCTCACGAGGTACGACGGCGAGGTCAGTGAGCCTCTCGTGGGGCGCCAGGGAAGTCGGGTCTCCATGCGAGTGGCGAGGGCGAGCGCCTCATTGCTCTCGAGCCATGGTAGGGTGCCGGGGACCAGCCCCGGCTGATCCAGGGTATTCGAAGGAGAGACGGCGTAGGCGAAGATCAGGAAACCACTGCTTAATTAAATGTTAATTAAGGATATAAAGAGTAATAGAATGAGGATAGCTCAGTGAGGAAATTCAGTGGAGAAAAGAGGCTGAATAATTCAGCCAGAAGGTAAGAGAAAGAACGACATGGTGAGACCAAGTTTCGGTGAACAAGGCCCGCACTTTATTTTTCAAAGTAGTTTTTATACCTTAAGTTATGCATAGAGGATAATGGGGGAAGGGGTCGAGTCTTGCAGCAAACCAGGCTTTCTTCCTGCAAACTTATCATATGCAAAAGCTTAGGTGATTTGCATCATCTTCTGGCCCGGAGGCCTGTTAACATTTTAAGACCTTTTCTTCAGAAAACTTATTTTTCTCTAAAGGTGGTTGGTCAGGAGCCACCCTCCAAAAAAGCATTAGATAAAGTTGCATTCCTACAGAGCAAAGGTGTGGTGGGCTATAACAAGAAAAAGAATTAACTCAAGGGTCCCAGGTTACAAACATTAAAGCTACTACTTACACCAATTATATTAATCAATACACTGCCAGGGACACAGCAGGTAAGGGATATGGAAACTTAGCAGCAAACAATGGCCCAACAAGTGAAAAACCATTCACCAATACAATTTCTAATCAATCTTGTAACTACTCAAAAGAATCTGTGTTTAGACAGTTTAGAACATCTCCTGCCTCTCACAGTTGGGAGGCTCTGAACGATCCCATGTGGCCGGAAAAACCTATTCAGGCAGGCTAGAGGATTTCCAAAGGAGTTTGTAGGTTAAACACTGTCACACCCAGGAATTATTAACTGGAACTGTAAGCTAACTCTTTTTTCAGAGAGAGGTAGTGGGGGAGAGCCCCCCGTAAAGTCAGAGGTTTAGGTGAAAGCACAAGCAGAAAGTAGGCAGACTCTGGTTTTGGGGGTATATGCTCGAGAATTTCCAGGGGGACTCCTGAAGCTCGATCCCGCCTTTGCGTATGCCGAGCCTCCTTCCTCATGACCTTTGTCATGGGCGGAGTTCCTCACTGGCTCCCAGCAGTGATAGAATTCCAGTGGAGCTATTCCAGATCCTGAAAGAGGATGCTGTGGAAAGTGCTGCACTCAATATGCAATATGCAATATGCACTCAATATGCAATATGCCGGCTCACGGCAGTAGGGGAATCTGGCCTCGAGACGTGTTGAAGAAGGTCTCTCGAGGTCTTTCTCGGGTTGAGGCAGGACACCCTGGGGTCCCTCGACTTGTGCAGGTGACCTCAGGGGGCTTCTCATGGTGGCTCTGAGAAGTCAGGGAAACTGGAGGTGGGAGGGGCCTCTCGGCACTCCACTGGGTTTGGTGCATTGGAAGAGGGCCTCATCTCCAGTTGAGGCAGGAACCTCAGGGTTCCTCTGACTTCAGACTCCGATCGCAAGGTCCCTGCAGACTTGGGACAGGAGAGTCAGGCCTCGTCTTGGGTTGAGGCATGGAACTCCGCTTGCCTCTCGAGGTGTTCCCGGGGAGACAGGCCACTTGTCGAGCGGTATTTGGAACCTGGGGGTCTTTTCCCGACGATGCACGGGCGAGTCACTGCCCCTTCGTGTTGACTTCATTCACAGGGTGGAGTTCGAAGAGGTGTCCGGGCATCGGGTTCTTATCAAGAGGGGACCGGGAAATCGGGGTCCTTCGGAATGTGGAACCACCCACGAGGCCACGTCTGGAATGTCGTCGTGAGACCGGCCTCATCCTGAGGTGCGACCGGAAGGTCGGGAACCCCTTCCAGACAAAGCAGGGGAGTCGACCCTCCTGTCCAGATCAGGAGGGTAGAAGAGGCTCCGAGGAAGTGTTGCCGGAAAACTTCGGTGTTCCTCTCGAGGGAGACCGGGATGTCGGGGCACTTTGTGGGTCGCATCAAGGGTGACAAGTACCGTTTCGACCTCCAATTCCTAAAGTGGGACTTCTCCTGAGACGCTGTAGCGGCACAGGGCTACATCTTGCGATGACGGGGGAACCACGTGGTTTTTCTCGAGGTGTAGCAGGATTCTCGAATTACGACGGGGAATTCAGGATGCCTCTTGTGTAGGCCCAGGGAAGTCCAATCTTCCATTCGAGTTGCGAAGGAAAGCTGGGGATTTCTCTCGAGTGACTGCAGGGCCAATAGACCTCATCTAGGCTTGTGTCCAGAAGCCAGTGTTCCTCTCCAGGGGCGACAGGGATCTCGGGGTTGCATTCCAGACACACCCGGGGAGACAGGCCTCCATCTCGAGTGGAAGCAAAGAACCCCGCTCTGCTCTCGAGTCGCGACGGGTATCTCTTGGAGCTCACTGGGTGGACTAAAGCGAGTCAAGCCTCCTGAGGCGTTTGGAGAGAGGTCGCGAGATTGGTCTCTAGGCCATGCAGGAGACGAAGGCCCTCATCTCGCGATGCCGGGGGAGTCTTGGGGTTGTTCTCGAGCGGCGGCCCCAGTGTGCGCTTTCTCACGAGGTACGACGGCGAGGTCAGTGAGCCTCTCGTGGGGCGCCAGGGAAGTCGGGTCTCCATGCGAGTGGCGAGGGCGAGCGCCTCATTGCTCTCGAGCCATGGTAGGGTGCCGGGGACCAGCCCCGGCTGATCCAGGGTATTCGAAGGAGAGACGGCGTAGGCGAAGATCAGGAAACCACTGCTTAATTAAATGTTAATTAAGGATATAAAGAGTAATAGAATGAGGATAGCTCAGTGAGGAAATTCAGTGGAGAAAAGAGGCTGAATAATTCAGCCAGAAGGTAAGAGAAAGAACGACATGGTGAGACCAAGTTTCGGTGAACAAGGCCCGCACTTTATTTTTCAAAGTAGTTTTTATACCTTAAGTTATGCATAGAGGATAATGGGGGAAGGGGTCGAGTCTTGCAGCAAACCAGGCTTTCTTCCTGCAAACTTATCATATGCAAAAGCTTAGGTGATTTGCATCATCTTCTGGCCCGGAGGCCTGTTAACATTTTAAGACCTTTTCTTCAGAAAACTTATTTTTCTCTAAAGGTGGTTGGTCAGGAGCCACCCTCCAAAAAAGCATTAGATAAAGTTGCATTCCTACAGAGCAAAGGTGTGGTGGGCTATAACCAGAAAAAGAATTAACTCAAGGGTCCCAGGTTACAAACATTAAAGCTACTACTTACACCAATTATATTAATCAATACACTGCCAGGGACACAGCAGGTAAGGGATATGGAAACTTAGCAGCAAACAATGGCCCAACAAGTGAAAAACCATTCACCAATACAATTTCTAATCAATCTTGTAACTACTCAAAAGAATCTGTGTTTAGACAGTTTAGAACATCTCCTGCCTCTCACAGTTGGGAGGCTCTGAACGATCCCATGTGGCCGGAAAAACCTATTCAGGCAGGCTAGAGGATTTCCAAAGGAGTTTGTAGGTTAAACACTGTCACACCCAGGAATTATTAACTGGAACTGTAAGCTAACTCTTTTTTCAGAGAGAGGTAGTGGGGGAGAGCCCCCCGTAAAGTCAGAGGTTTAGGTGAAAGCACAAGCAGAAAGTAGGCAGACTCTGGTTTTGGGGGTATATGCTCGAGAATTTCCAGGGGGACTCCTGAAGCTCGATCCCGCCTTTGCGTATGCCGAGCCTCCTTCCTCATGACCTTTGTCATGGGCGGAGTTCCTCACTGGCTCCCAGCAGTGATAGAATTCCAGTGGAGCTATTCCAGATCCTGAAAGAGGATGCTGTGGAAAGTGCTGCACTCAATATGCAATATGCAATATGCACTCAATATGCAATATGCCGGCTCACGGCAGTAGGGGAATCTGGCCTCGAGACGTGTTGAAGAAGGTCTCTCGAGGTCTTTCTCGGGTTGAGGCAGGACACCCTGGGGTCCCTCGACTTGTGCAGGTGACCTCAGGGGGCTTCTCATGGTGGCTCTGAGAAGTCAGGGAAACTGGAGGTGGGAGGGGCCTCTCGGCACTCCACTGGGTTTGGTGCATTGGAAGAGGGCCTCATCTCCAGTTGAGGCAGGAACCTCAGGGTTCCTCTGACTTCAGACTCCGATCGCAAGGTCCCTGCAGACTTGGGACAGGAGAGTCAGGCCTCGTCTTGGGTTGAGGCATGGAACTCCGCTTGCCTCTCGAGGTGTTCCCGGGGAGACAGGCCACTTGTCGAGCGGTATTTGGAACCTGGGGGTCTTTTCCCGACGATGCACGGGCGAGTCACTGCCCCTTCGTGTTGACTTCATTCACAGGGTGGAGTTCGAAGAGGTGTCCGGGCATCGGGTTCTTATCAAGAGGGGACCGGGAAATCGGGGTCCTTCGGAATGTGGAACCACCCACGAGGCCACGTCTGGAATGTCGTCGTGAGACCGGCCTCATCCTGAGGTGCGACCGGAAGGTCGGGAACCCCTTCCAGACAAAGCAGGGGAGTCGACCCTCCTGTCCAGATCAGGAGGGTAGAAGAGGCTCCGAGGAAGTGTTGCCGGAAAACTTCGGTGTTCCTCTCGAGGGAGACCGGGATGTCGGGGCACTTTGTGGGTCGCATCAAGGGTGACAAGTACCGTTTCGACCTCCAATTCCTAAAGTGGGACTTCTCCTGAGACGCTGTAGCGGCACAGGGCTACATCTTGCGATGACGGGGGAACCACGTGGTTTTTCTCGAGGTGTAGCAGGATTCTCGAATTACGACGGGGAATTCAGGATGCCTCTTGTGTAGGCCCAGGGAAGTCCAATCTTCCATTCGAGTTGCGAAGGAAAGCTGGGGATTTCTCTCGAGTGACTGCAGGGCCAATAGACCTCATCTAGGCTTGTGTCCAGAAGCCAGTGTTCCTCTCCAGGGGCGACAGGGATCTCGGGGTTGCATTCCAGACACACCCGGGGAGACAGGCCTCCATCTCGAGTGGAAGCAAAGAACCCCGCTCTGCTCTCGAGTCGCGACGGGTATCTCTTGGAGCTCACTGGGTGGACTAAAGCGAGTCAAGCCTCCTGAGGCGTTTGGAGAGAGGTCGCGAGATTGGTCTCTAGGCCATGCAGGAGACGAAGGCCCTCATCTCGCGATGCCGGGGGAGTCTTGGGGTTGTTCTCGAGCGGCGGCCCCAGTGTGCGCTTTCTCACGAGGTACGACGGCGAGGTCAGTGAGCCTCTCGTGGGGCGCCAGGGAAGTCGGGTCTCCATGCGAGTGGCGAGGGCGAGCGCCTCATTGCTCTCGAGCCATGGTAGGGTGCCGGGGACCAGCCCCGGCTGATCCAGGGTATTCGAAGGAGAGACGGCGTAGGCGAAGATCAGGAAACCACTGCTTAATTAAATGTTAATTAAGGATATAAAGAGTAATAGAATGAGGATAGCTCAGTGAGGAAATTCAGTGGAGAAAAGAGGCTGAATAATTCAGCCAGAAGGTAAGAGAAAGAACGACATGGTGAGACCAAGTTTCGGTGAACAAGGCCCGCACTTTATTTTTCAAAGTAGTTTTTATACCTTAAGTTATGCATAGAGGATAATGGGGGAAGGGGTCGAGTCTTGCAGCAAACCAGGCTTTCTTCCTGCAAACTTATCATATGCAAAAGCTTAGGTGATTTGCATCATCTTCTGGCCCGGAGGCCTGTTAACATTTTAAGACCTTTTCTTCAGAAAACTTATTTTTCTCTAAAGGTGGTTGGTCAGGAGCCACCCTCCAAAAAAGCATTAGATAAAGTTGCATTCCTACAGAGCAAAGGTGTGGTGGGCTATAACCAGAAAAAGAATTAACTCAAGGGTCCCAGGTTACAAACATTAAAGCTACTACTTACACCAATTATATTAATCAATACACTGCCAGGGACACAGCAGGTAAGGGATATGGAAACTTAGCAGCAAACAATGGCCCAACAAGTGAAAAACCATTCACCAATACAATTTCTAATCAATCTTGTAACTACTCAAAAGAATCTGTGTTTAGACAGTTTAGAACATCTCCTGCCTCTCACAGTTGGGAGGCTCTGAACGATCCCATGTGGCCGGAAAAACCTATTCAGGCAGGCTAGAGGATTTCCAAAGGAGTTTGTAGGTTAAACACTGTCACACCCAGGAATTATTAACTGGAACTGTAAGCTAACTCTTTTTTCAGAGAGAGGTAGTGGGGGAGAGCCCCCCGTAAAGTCAGAGGTTTAGGTGAAAGCACAAGCAGAAAGTAGGCAGACTCTGGTTTTGGGGGTATATGCTCGAGAATTTCCAGGGGGACTCCTGAAGCTCGATCCCGCCTTTGCGTATGCCGAGCCTCCTTCCTCATGACCTTTGTCATGGGCGGAGTTCCTCACTGGCTCCCAGCAGTGATAGAATTCCAGTGGAGCTATTCCAGATCCTGAAAGAGGATGCTGTGGAAAGTGCTGCACTCAATATGCAATATGCAATATGCACTCAATATGCAATATGCCGGCTCACGGCAGTAGGGGAATCTGGCCTCGAGACGTGTTGAAGAAGGTCTCTCGAGGTCTTTCTCGGGTTGAGGCAGGACACCCTGGGGTCCCTCGACTTGTGCAGGTGACCTCAGGGGGCTTCTCATGGTGGCTCTGAGAAGTCAGGGAAACTGGAGGTGGGAGGGGCCTCTCGGCACTCCACTGGGTTTGGTGCATTGGAAGAGGGCCTCATCTCCAGGTGAGGCAGGAACGTCCGGGTTCCTCTGATTTCAGACTCTGATCGCAGGGTCCCTGCAGACTGGGAACAGGAGAGTCAGGCCTCGTCTTGGGTTGTGGCATGGAACTCCGCTTATCTCTCGAGGTCTCCCCGGGGAGAGAGGCCACTTGTCGAGCTGTATTTGGAACCTGGGGGTTTTTCCGGACGATACATGGACGAGTGACTGCCCCTTCGTGTTGACTTCATTCACAGGGTGGAGTTCGGAGAGGTGTCCGGGCATCGGGTTCTTATCAAGAGGGGACCGGGAAATCGGGGTCCTTCACAATGTGGAAGCACCCACGAGGCTACGTCTGGAATGTCGTCGTGAGACCGGCCTCATCCTGAGGTGCGACCGGAAGGTCGGGAACCCCTTCCAGACAAAGCAGCGGAGTCGACCCTCCTGTCGAGATCAGGAGGGCAGAAGGGGCTCAGAGGAAGTGGTTCGGGAAAACCTCGGTGTTCCTCTTGAGGGAGACCGGGATGTCGGGGCACTTTGTGGGTCGCATCAAGGGTGCCAAGTACCGTTTCGACCTCCAATACCTAACGTGGGACTTCTCCTGAGACACTGTAGCGGGAAAGGGCTTCATCTTGCGATGACCGGGGAACCACGTGGATTTTCTCGAGTTGCAGCGGGATTCTCGAGTTACGATGGGGAACTCAGGATGCCTCTTGTGTTGGCCCAGGGAAGTCCAATCTTCCATTCGAGTTGCGAAGGAAAGCTGGGGATTGCTCTCGAGTGACTGCAGGGCCAATAGACCTCATCTAGGCTTGTGTCCAGAAGCCAATGTTCCTCTCCAGGGGCGAAAGGGATCTCGGGGTTGCATTCCAGACGCACCCGGGGAGACAGGCATCCATCTCGAGTGGAAGCAAAGAACCCCGCTCTGCTCTTGAGTCGCGACGGGTATCTCTTGGAGCTCACTGGGTGGACTAAAGGGAGTCAAGCCTCCTGAGGCGTTTGGAGAGAGGTCGAGAGACTGGTCTCTAGGCCATACAGGAGACGAAGGCCCTCAAGTCGCGATGACGGGGGAGGCTCGGGGTTGTTCTCGAGCGGCGGCCCCAGTGTGCGGTTTCTCGCGAGGTACGACGGCGAGGTCAGTGAGCCTCTCGTGGGGCGGCAAGGAAGTCGGGTCTCCATGCGAATGGCGAGGGGGAGCGCGTCTTTACTCTCAAGTCATAGTAGGGGAATCTGGCCTCGAGACGTGTTGAAGAAGGTCTCTCGAGGTCTTTCTCGGGTTGAGGCAGGACACCCTGGGGTCCCTCGACTTGTGCAGGTGACCTCAGGGGGCTTCTCATGGTGGCTCTGAGAAGTCAGGGAAACTGGAGGTGGGAGGGGCCTCTCGGCACTCCACTGGGTTTGGTGCATTGGAAGAGGGCCTCATCTCCAGTTGAGGCAGGAACCTCAGGGTTCCTCTGACTTCAGACTCCGATCGCAAGGTCCCTGCAGACTTGGGACAGGAGAGTCAGGCCTCGTCTTGGGTTGAGGCATGGAACTCCGCTTGCCTCTCGAGGTGTTCCCGGGGAGACAGGCCACTTGTCGAGCGGTATTTGGAACCTGGGGGTCTTTTCCCGACGATGCACGGGCGAGTCACTGCCCCTTCGTGTTGACTTCATTCACAGGGTGGAGTTCGAAGAGGTGTCCGGGCATCGGGTTCTTATCAAGAGGGGACCGGGAAATCGGGGTCCTTCGGAATGTGGAACCACCCACGAGGCCACGTCTGGAATGTCGTCGTGAGACCGGCCTCATCCTGAGGTGCGACCGGAAGGTCGGGAACCCCTTCCAGACAAAGCAGGGGAGTCGACCCTCCTGTCCAGATCAGGAGGGTAGAAGGGGCTCAGAGGAAGTGGTGCGGGAAAACCTCGGTGTTCCTCTTGAGGGAGACCGGGATGTCGGGGCACTTTGTGGGTCGCATCAAGGGTGCCAAGTACCGTTTCGACCTCCAATACCTAACGTGGGACTTCTCCTGAGAAACTGTAGCGGGAAAGGGCTTCATCTTGCGATGACGGGGGAACCACGTGGATTTTCTCGAGTTGCAGCGGGATTCTCGAGTTACGACGGGGAATTCAGGATGCCTCTTGTGTTGGCCCAGGGAAGTCCAATCTTCCATTCGAGTTGCGAAGGAAAGCTGGGGATTGCTCTCGAGTGACTGCAGGGCCAATAGACCTCATCTAGGCTTGTGTCCAGAAGCCAATGTTCCTCTCCAGGGGCGAAAGGGATCTCGGGGTTGCATTCCAGACGCACCCGGGGAGACAGGCATCCATCTCGAGTGGAAGCAAAGAACCCCGCTCTGCTCTCGAGTCGCGACGGGTATCTCTTGGAGCTCACTGGGTGGACTAAAGGGAGTCAAGCCTCCTGAGGCGTTTGGAGAGAGGTCGAGAGACTGGTCTCTAGGCCATACAGGAGACGAAGGCCCTCAAGTCGCGATGACGGGGGAGGCTCGGGGTTGTTCTCGAGCGGCGGCCCCAGTGTGCGGTTTCTCGCGAGGTACGACGGCGAGGTCAGTGAGCCTCTCGTGGGGCGGCAAGGAAGTCGGGTCTCCATGCGAATGGCGAGGGGGAGCGCGTCTTTACTCTCAAGTCATAGTAGGGGAATCTGGCCTCGAGACGTGTTGAAGAAGGTCTCTCGAGGTCTTTCTCGGGTTGAGGCAGGACACCCTGGGGTCCCTCGACTTGTGCAGGTGACCTCAGGGGGCTTCTCATGGTGGCTCTGAGAAGTCAGGGAAACTGGAGGTGGGAGGGGCCTCTCGGCACTCCACTGGGTTTGGTGCATTGGAAGAGGGCCTCATCTCCAGTTGAGGCAGGAACCTCAGGGTTCCTCTGACTTCAGACTCCGATCGCAAGGTCCCTGCAGACTTGGGACAGGAGAGTCAGGCCTCGTCTTGGGTTGAGGCATGGAACTCCGCTTGCCTCTCGAGGTGTTCCCGGGGAGACAGGCCACTTGTCGAGCGGTATTTGGAACCTGGGGGTCTTTTCCCGACGATGCACGGGCGAGTCACTGCCCCTTCGTGTTGACTTCATTCACAGGGTGGAGTTCGAAGAGGTGTCCGGGCATCGGGTTCTTATCAAGAGGGGACCGGGAAATCGGGGTCCTTCGGAATGTGGAACCACCCACGAGGCCACGTCTGGAATGTCGTCGTGAGACCGGCCTCATCCTGAGGTGCGACCGGAAGGTCGGGAACCCCTTCCAGACAAAGCAGGGGAGTCGACCCTCCTGTCCAGATCAGGAGGGTAGAAGAGGCTCCGAGGAAGTGTTGCCGGAAAACTTCGGTGTTCCTCTCGAGGGAGACCGGGATGTCGGGGCACTTTGTGGGTCGCATCAAGGGTGACAAGTACCGTTTCGACCTCCAATTCCTAAAGTGGGACTTCTCCTGAGACGCTGTAGCGGCACAGGGCTACATCTTGCGATGACGGGGGAACCACGTGGTTTTTCTCGAGGTGTAGCAGGATTCTCGAATTACGACGGGGAATTCAGGATGCCTCTTGTGTAGGCCCAGGGAAGTCCAATCTTCCATTCGAGTTGCGAAGGAAAGCTGGGGATTTCTCTCGAGTGACTGCAGGGCCAATAGACCTCATCTAGGCTTGTGTCCAGAAGCCAGTGTTCCTCTCCAGGGGCGACAGGGATCTCGGGGTTGCATTCCAGACACACCCGGGGAGACAGGCCTCCATCTCGAGTGGAAGCAAAGAACCCCGCTCTGCTCTCGAGTCGCGACGGGTATCTCTTGGAGCTCACTGGGTGGACTAAAGCGAGTCAAGCCTCCTGAGGCGTTTGGAGAGAGGTCGCGAGATTGGTCTCTAGGCCATGCAGGAGACGAAGGCCCTCATCTCGCGATGCCGGGGGAGTCTTGGGGTTGTTCTCGAGCGGCGGCCCCAGTGTGCGCTTTCTCACGAGGTACGACGGCGAGGTCAGTGAGCCTCTCGTGGGGCGCCAGGGAAGTCGGGTCTCCATGCGAGTGGCGAGGGCGAGCGCCTCATTGCTCTCGAGCCATGGTAGGGTGCCGGGGACCAGCCCCGGCTGATCCAGGGTATTCGAAGGAGAGACGGCGTAGGCGAAGATCAGGAAACCACTGCTTAATTAAATGTTAATTAAGGATATAAAGAGTAATAGAATGAGGATAGCTCAGTGAGGAAATTCAGTGGAGAAAAGAGGCTGAATAATTCAGCCAGAAGGTAAGAGAAAGAACGACATGGTGAGACCAAGTTTCGGTGAACAAGGCCCGCACTTTATTTTTCAAAGTAGTTTTTATACCTTAAGTTATGCATAGAGGATAATGGGGGAAGGGGTCGAGTCTTGCAGCAAACCAGGCTTTCTTCCTGCAAACTTATCATATGCAAAAGCTTAGGTGATTTGCATCATCTTCTGGCCCGGAGGCCTGTTAACATTTTAAGACCTTTTCTTCAGAAAACTTATTTTTCTCTAAAGGTGGTTGGTCAGGAGCCACCCTCCAAAAAAGCATTAGATAAAGTTGCATTCCTACAGAGCAAAGGTGTGGTGGGCTATAACCAGAAAAAGAATTAACTCAAGGGTCCCAGGTTACAAACATTAAAGCTACTACTTACACCAATTATATTAATCAATACACTGCCAGGGACACAGCAGGTAAGGGATATGGAAACTTAGCAGCAAACAATGGCCCAACAAGTGAAAAACCATTCACCAATACAATTTCTAATCAATCTTGTAACTACTCAAAAGAATCTGTGTTTAGACAGTTTAGAACATCTCCTGCCTCTCACAGTTGGGAGGCTCTGAACGATCCCATGTGGCCGGAAAAACCTATTCAGGCAGGCTAGAGGATTTCCAAAGGAGTTTGTAGGTTAAACACTGTCACACCCAGGAATTATTAACTGGAACTGTAAGCTAACTCTTTTTTCAGAGAGAGGTAGTGGGGGAGAGCCCCCCGTAAAGTCAGAGGTTTAGGTGAAAGCACAAGCAGAAAGTAGGCAGACTCTGGTTTTGGGGGTATATGCTCGAGAATTTCCAGGGGGACTCCTGAAGCTCGATCCCGCCTTTGCGTATGCCGAGCCTCCTTCCTCATGACCTTTGTCATGGGCGGAGTTCCTCACTGGCTCCCAGCAGTGATAGAATTCCAGTGGAGCTATTCCAGATCCTGAAAGAGGATGCTGTGGAAAGTGCTGCACTCAATATGCAATATGCAATATGCACTCAATATGCAATATGCCGGCTCACGGCAGTAGGGGAATCTGGCCTCGAGACGTGTTGAAGAAGGTCTCTCGAGGTCTTTCTCGGGTTGAGGCAGGACACCCTGGGGTCCCTCGACTTGTGCAGGTGACCTCAGGGGGCTTCTCATGGTGGCTCTGAGAAGTCAGGGAAACTGGAGGTGGGAGGGGCCTCTCGGCACTCCACTGGGTTTGGTGCATTGGAAGAGGGCCTCATCTCCAGTTGAGGCAGGAACCTCAGGGTTCCTCTGACTTCAGACTCCGATCGCAAGGTCCCTGCAGACTTGGGACAGGAGAGTCAGGCCTCGTCTTGGGTTGAGGCATGGAACTCCGCTTGCCTCTCGAGGTGTTCCCGGGGAGACAGGCCACTTGTCGAGCGGTATTTGGAACCTGGGGGTCTTTTCCCGACGATGCACGGGCGAGTCACTGCCCCTTCGTGTTGACTTCATTCACAGGGTGGAGTTCGAAGAGGTGTCCGGGCATCGGGTTCTTATCAAGAGGGGACCGGGAAATCGGGGTCCTTCGGAATGTGGAACCACCCACGAGGCCACGTCTGGAATGTCGTCGTGAGACCGGCCTCATCCTGAGGTGCGACCGGAAGGTCGGGAACCCCTTCCAGACAAAGCAGGGGAGTCGACCCTCCTGTCCAGATCAGGAGGGTAGAAGAGGCTCCGAGGAAGTGTTGCCGGAAAACTTCGGTGTTCCTCTCGAGGGAGACCGGGATGTCGGGGCACTTTGTGGGTCGCATCAAGGGTGACAAGTACCGTTTCGACCTCCAATTCCTAAAGTGGGACTTCTCCTGAGACGCTGTAGCGGCACAGGGCTACATCTTGCGATGACGGGGGAACCACGTGGTTTTTCTCGAGGTGTAGCAGGATTCTCGAATTACGACGGGGAATTCAGGATGCCTCTTGTGTAGGCCCAGGGAAGTCCAATCTTCCATTCGAGTTGCGAAGGAAAGCTGGGGATTTCTCTCGAGTGACTGCAGGGCCAATAGACCTCATCTAGGCTTGTGTCCAGAAGCCAGTGTTCCTCTCCAGGGGCGACAGGGATCTCGGGGTTGCATTCCAGACACACCCGGGGAGACAGGCCTCCATCTCGAGTGGAAGCAAAGAACCCCGCTCTGCTCTCGAGTCGCGACGGGTATCTCTTGGAGCTCACTGGGTGGACTAAAGCGAGTCAAGCCTCCTGAGGCGTTTGGAGAGAGGTCGCGAGATTGGTCTCTAGGCCATGCAGGAGACGAAGGCCCTCATCTCGCGATGCCGGGGGAGTCTTGGGGTTGTTCTCGAGCGGCGGCCCCAGTGTGCGCTTTCTCACGAGGTACGACGGCGAGGTCAGTGAGCCTCTCGTGGGGCGCCAGGGAAGTCGGGTCTCCATGCGAGTGGCGAGGGCGAGCGCCTCATTGCTCTCGAGCCATGGTAGGGTGCCGGGGACCAGCCCCGGCTGATCCAGGGTATTCGAAGGAGAGACGGCGTAGGCGAAGATCAGGAAACCACTGCTTAATTAAATGTTAATTAAGGATATAAAGAGTAATAGAATGAGGATAGCTCAGTGAGGAAATTCAGTGGAGAAAAGAGGCTGAATAATTCAGCCAGAAGGTAAGAGAAAGAACGACATGGTGAGACCAAGTTTCGGTGAACAAGGCCCGCACTTTATTTTTCAAAGTAGTTTTTATACCTTAAGTTATGCATAGAGGATAATGGGGGAAGGGGTCGAGTCTTGCAGCAAACCAGGCTTTCTTCCTGCAAACTTATCATATGCAAAAGCTTAGGTGATTTGCATCATCTTCTGGCCCGGAGGCCTGTTAACATTTTAAGACCTTTTCTTCAGAAAACTTATTTTTCTCTAAAGGTGGTTGGTCAGGAGCCACCCTCCAAAAAAGCATTAGATAAAGTTGCATTCCTACAGAGCAAAGGTGTGGTGGGCTATAACCAGAAAAAGAATTAACTCAAGGGTCCCAGGTTACAAACATTAAAGCTACTACTTACACCAATTATATTAATCAATACACTGCCAGGGACACAGCAGGTAAGGGATATGGAAACTTAGCAGCAAACAATGGCCCAACAAGTGAAAAACCATTCACCAATACAATTTCTAATCAATCTTGTAACTACTCAAAAGAATCTGTGTTTAGACAGTTTAGAACATCTCCTGCCTCTCACAGTTGGGAGGCTCTGAACGATCCCATGTGGCCGGAAAAACCTATTCAGGCAGGCTAGAGGATTTCCAAAGGAGTTTGTAGGTTAAACACTGTCACACCCAGGAATTATTAACTGGAACTGTAAGCTAACTCTTTTTTCAGAGAGAGGTAGTGGGGGAGAGCCCCCCGTAAAGTCAGAGGTTTAGGTGAAAGCACAAGCAGAAAGTAGGCAGACTCTGGTTTTGGGGGTATATGCTCGAGAATTTCCAGGGGGACTCCTGAAGCTCGATCCCGCCTTTGCGTATGCCGAGCCTCCTTCCTCATGACCTTTGTCATGGGCGGAGTTCCTCACTGGCTCCCAGCAGTGATAGAATTCCAGTGGAGCTATTCCAGATCCTGAAAGATGATGCTGTGGAAAGTGCTGCACTCAATATGCAATATGCAATATGCACTCAATATGCAATATGCCGGCTCACGGCAGTAGGGGAATCTGGCCTCGAGACGTGTTGAAGAAGGTCTCTCGAGGTCTTTCTCGGGTTGAGGCAGGACACCCTGGGGTCCCTCGACTTGTGCAGGTGACCTCAGGGGGCTTCTCATGGTGGCTCTGAGAAGTCAGGGAAACTGGAGGTGGGAGGGGCCTCTCGGCACTCCACTGGGTTTGGTGCATTGGAAGAGGGCCTCATCTCCAGGTGAGGCAGGAACGTCCGGGTTCCTCTGATTTCAGACTCTGATCGCAGGGTCCCTGCAGACTGGGAACAGGAGAGTCAGGCCTCGTCTTGGGTTGTGGCATGGAACTCCGCTTATCTCTCGAGGTCTCCCCGGGGAGAGAGGCCACTTGTCGAGCTGTATTTGGAACCTGGGGGTTTTTCCGGACGATACATGGACGAGTGACTGCCCCTTCGTGTTGACTTCATTCACAGGGTGGAGTTCGGAGAGGTGTCCGGGCATCGGGTTCTTATCAAGAGGGGACCGGGAAATCGGGGTCCTTCACAATGTGGAAGCACCCACGAGGCTACGTCTGGAATGTCGTCGTGAGACCGGCCTCATCCTGAGGTGCGACCGGAAGGTCGGGAACCCCTTCCAGACAAAGCAGCGGAGTCGACCCTCCTGTCGAGATCAGGAGGGCAGAAGGGGCTCAGAGGAAGTGGTTCGGGAAAACCTCGGTGTTCCTCTTGAGGGAGACCGGGATGTCGGGGCACTTTGTGGGTCGCATCAAGGGTGCCAAGTACCGTTTCGACCTCCAATACCTAACGTGGGACTTCTCCTGAGACACTGTAGCGGGAAAGGGCTTCATCTTGCGATGACCGGGGAACCACGTGGATTTTCTCGAGTTGCAGCGGGATTCTCGAGTTACGATGGGGAACTCAGGATGCCTCTTGTGTTGGCCCAGGGAAGTCCAATCTTCCATTCGAGTTGCGAAGGAAAGCTGGGGATTGCTCTCGAGTGACTGCAGGGCCAATAGACCTCATCTAGGCTTGTGTCCAGAAGCCAATGTTCCTCTCCAGGGGCGAAAGGGATCTCGGGGTTGCATTCCAGACGCACCCGGGGAGACAGGCATCCATCTCGAGTGGAAGCAAAGAACCCCGCTCTGCTCTTGAGTCGCGACGGGTATCTCTTGGAGCTCACTGGGTGGACTAAAGGGAGTCAAGCCTCCTGAGGCGTTTGGAGAGAGGTCGAGAGACTGGTCTCTAGGCCATACAGGAGACGAAGGCCCTCAAGTCGCGATGACGGGGGAGGCTCGGGGTTGTTCTCGAGCGGCGGCCCCAGTGTGCGGTTTCTCGCGAGGTACGACGGCGAGGTCAGTGAGCCTCTCGTGGGGCGGCAAGGAAGTCGGGTCTCCATGCGAATGGCGAGGGGGAGCGCGTCTTTACTCTCAAGTCATAGTAGGGGAATCTGGCCTCGAGACGTGTTGAAGAAGGTCTCTCGAGGTCTTTCTCGGGTTGAGGCAGGACACCCTGGGGTCCCTCGACTTGTGCAGGTGACCTCAGGGGGCTTCTCATGGTGGCTCTGAGAAGTCAGGGAAACTGGAGGTGGGAGGGGCCTCTCGGCACTCCACTGGGTTTGGTGCATTGGAAGAGGGCCTCATCTCCAGTTGAGGCAGGAACCTCAGGGTTCCTCTGACTTCAGACTCCGATCGCAAGGTCCCTGCAGACTTGGGACAGGAGAGTCAGGCCTCGTCTTGGGTTGAGGCATGGAACTCCGCTTGCCTCTCGAGGTGTTCCCGGGGAGACAGGCCACTTGTCGAGCGGTATTTGGAACCTGGGGGTCTTTTCCCGACGATGCACGGGCGAGTCACTGCCCCTTCGTGTTGACTTCATTCACAGGGTGGAGTTCGAAGAGGTGTCCGGGCATCGGGTTCTTATCAAGAGGGGACCGGGAAATCGGGGTCCTTCGGAATGTGGAACCACCCACGAGGCCACGTCTGGAATGTCGTCGTGAGACCGGCCTCATCCTGAGGTGCGACCGGAAGGTCGGGAACCCCTTCCAGACAAAGCAGGGGAGTCGACCCTCCTGTCCAGATCAGGAGGGTAGAAGGGGCTCAGAGGAAGTGGTGCGGGAAAACCTCGGTGTTCCTCTTGAGGGAGACCGGGATGTCGGGGCACTTTGTGGGTCGCATCAAGGGTGCCAAGTACCGTTTCGACCTCCAATACCTAACGTGGGACTTCTCCTGAGAAACTGTAGCGGGAAAGGGCTTCATCTTGCGATGACGGGGGAACCACGTGGATTTTCTCGAGTTGCAGCGGGATTCTCGAGTTACGACGGGGAATTCAGGATGCCTCTTGTGTTGGCCCAGGGAAGTCCAATCTTCCATTCGAGTTGCGAAGGAAAGCTGGGGATTGCTCTCGAGTGACTGCAGGGCCAATAGACCTCATCTAGGCTTGTGTCCAGAAGCCAATGTTCCTCTCCAGGGGCGAAAGGGATCTCGGGGTTGCATTCCAGACGCACCCGGGGAGACAGGCATCCATCTCGAGTGGAAGCAAAGAACCCCGCTCTGCTCTCGAGTCGCGACGGGTATCTCTTGGAGCTCACTGGGTGGACTAAAGGGAGTCAAGCCTCCTGAGGCGTTTGGAGAGAGGTCGAGAGACTGGTCTCTAGGCCATACAGGAGACGAAGGCCCTCAAGTCGCGATGACGGGGGAGGCTCGGGGTTGTTCTCGAGCGGCGGCCCCAGTGTGCGGTTTCTCGCGAGGTACGACGGCGAGGTCAGTGAGCCTCTCGTGGGGCGGCAAGGAAGTCGGGTCTCCATGCGAATGGCGAGGGGGAGCGCGTCTTTACTCTCAAGTCATAGTAGGGGAATCTGGCCTCGAGACGTGTTGAAGAAGGTCTCTCGAGGTCTTTCTCGGGTTGAGGCAGGACACCCTGGGGTCCCTCGACTTGTGCAGGTGACCTCAGGGGGCTTCTCATGGTGGCTCTGAGAAGTCAGGGAAACTGGAGGTGGGAGGGGCCTCTCGGCACTCCACTGGGTTTGGTGCATTGGAAGAGGGCCTCATCTCCAGTTGAGGCAGGAACCTCAGGGTTCCTCTGACTTCAGACTCCGATCGCAAGGTCCCTGCAGACTTGGGACAGGAGAGTCAGGCCTCGTCTTGGGTTGAGGCATGGAACTCCGCTTGCCTCTCGAGGTGTTCCCGGGGAGACAGGCCACTTGTCGAGCGGTATTTGGAACCTGGGGGTCTTTTCCCGACGATGCACGGGCGAGTCACTGCCCCTTCGTGTTGACTTCATTCACAGGGTGGAGTTCGAAGAGGTGTCCGGGCATCGGGTTCTTATCAAGAGGGGACCGGGAAATCGGGGTCCTTCGGAATGTGGAACCACCCACGAGGCCACGTCTGGAATGTCGTCGTGAGACCGGCCTCATCCTGAGGTGCGACCGGAAGGTCGGGAACCCCTTCCAGACAAAGCAGGGGAGTCGACCCTCCTGTCCAGATCAGGAGGGTAGAAGAGGCTCCGAGGAAGTGTTGCCGGAAAACTTCGGTGTTCCTCTCGAGGGAGACCGGGATGTCGGGGCACTTTGTGGGTCGCATCAAGGGTGACAAGTACCGTTTCGACCTCCAATTCCTAAAGTGGGACTTCTCCTGAGACGCTGTAGCGGCACAGGGCTACATCTTGCGATGACGGGGGAACCACGTGGTTTTTCTCGAGGTGTAGCAGGATTCTCGAATTACGACGGGGAATTCAGGATGCCTCTTGTGTAGGCCCAGGGAAGTCCAATCTTCCATTCGAGTTGCGAAGGAAAGCTGGGGATTTCTCTCGAGTGACTGCAGGGCCAATAGACCTCATCTAGGCTTGTGTCCAGAAGCCAGTGTTCCTCTCCAGGGGCGACAGGGATCTCGGGGTTGCATTCCAGACACACCCGGGGAGACAGGCCTCCATCTCGAGTGGAAGCAAAGAACCCCGCTCTGCTCTCGAGTCGCGACGGGTATCTCTTGGAGCTCACTGGGTGGACTAAAGCGAGTCAAGCCTCCTGAGGCGTTTGGAGAGAGGTCGCGAGATTGGTCTCTAGGCCATGCAGGAGACGAAGGCCCTCATCTCGCGATGCCGGGGGAGTCTTGGGGTTGTTCTCGAGCGGCGGCCCCAGTGTGCGCTTTCTCACGAGGTACGACGGCGAGGTCAGTGAGCCTCTCGTGGGGCGCCAGGGAAGTCGGGTCTCCATGCGAGTGGCGAGGGCGAGCGCCTCATTGCTCTCGAGCCATGGTAGGGTGCCGGGGACCAGCCCCGGCTGATCCAGGGTATTCGAAGGAGAGACGGCGTAGGCGAAGATCAGGAAACCACTGCTTAATTAAATGTTAATTAAGGATATAAAGAGTAATAGAATGAGGATAGCTCAGTGAGGAAATTCAGTGGAGAAAAGAGGCTGAATAATTCAGCCAGAAGGTAAGAGAAAGAACGACATGGTGAGACCAAGTTTCGGTGAACAAGGCCCGCACTTTATTTTTCAAAGTAGTTTTTATACCTTAAGTTATGCATAGAGGATAATGGGGGAAGGGGTCGAGTCTTGCAGCAAACCAGGCTTTCTTCCTGCAAACTTATCATATGCAAAAGCTTAGGTGATTTGCATCATCTTCTGGCCCGGAGGCCTGTTAACATTTTAAGACCTTTTCTTCAGAAAACTTATTTTTCTCTAAAGGTGGTTGGTCAGGAGCCACCCTCCAAAAAAGCATTAGATAAAGTTGCATTCCTACAGAGCAAAGGTGTGGTGGGCTATAACAAGAAAAAGAATTAACTCAAGGGTCCCAGGTTACAAACATTAAAGCTACTACTTACACCAATTATATTAATCAATACACTGCCAGGGACACAGCAGGTAAGGGATATGGAAACTTAGCAGCAAACAATGGCCCAACAAGTGAAAAACCATTCACCAATACAATTTCTAATCAATCTTGTAACTACTCAAAAGAATCTGTGTTTAGACAGTTTAGAACATCTCCTGCCTCTCACAGTTGGGAGGCTCTGAACGATCCCATGTGGCCGGAAAAACCTATTCAGGCAGGCTAGAGGATTTCCAAAGGAGTTTGTAGGTTAAACACTGTCACACCCAGGAATTATTAACTGGAACTGTAAGCTAACTCTTTTTTCAGAGAGAGGTAGTGGGGGAGAGCCCCCCGTAAAGTCAGAGGTTTAGGTGAAAGCACAAGCAGAAAGTAGGCAGACTCTGGTTTTGGGGGTATATGCTCGAGAATTTCCAGGGGGACTCCTGAAGCTCGATCCCGCCTTTGCGTATGCCGAGCCTCCTTCCTCATGACCTTTGTCATGGGCGGAGTTCCTCACTGGCTCCCAGCAGTGATAGAATTCCAGTGGAGCTATTCCAGATCCTGAAAGAGGATGCTGTGGAAAGTGCTGCACTCAATATGCAATATGCAATATGCACTCAATATGCAATATGCCGGCTCACGGCAGTAGGGGAATCTGGCCTCGAGACGTGTTGAAGAAGGTCTCTCGAGGTCTTTCTCGGGTTGAGGCAGGACACCCTGGGGTCCCTCGACTTGTGCAGGTGACCTCAGGGGGCTTCTCATGGTGGCTCTGAGAAGTCAGGGAAACTGGAGGTGGGAGGGGCCTCTCGGCACTCCACTGGGTTTGGTGCATTGGAAGAGGGCCTCATCTCCAGTTGAGGCAGGAACCTCAGGGTTCCTCTGACTTCAGACTCCGATCGCAAGGTCCCTGCAGACTTGGGACAGGAGAGTCAGGCCTCGTCTTGGGTTGAGGCATGGAACTCCGCTTGCCTCTCGAGGTGTTCCCGGGGAGACAGGCCACTTGTCGAGCGGTATTTGGAACCTGGGGGTCTTTTCCCGACGATGCACGGGCGAGTCACTGCCCCTTCGTGTTGACTTCATTCACAGGGTGGAGTTCGAAGAGGTGTCCGGGCATCGGGTTCTTATCAAGAGGGGACCGGGAAATCGGGGTCCTTCGGAATGTGGAACCACCCACGAGGCCACGTCTGGAATGTCGTCGTGAGACCGGCCTCATCCTGAGGTGCGACCGGAAGGTCGGGAACCCCTTCCAGACAAAGCAGGGGAGTCGACCCTCCTGTCCAGATCAGGAGGGTAGAAGAGGCTCCGAGGAAGTGTTGCCGGAAAACTTCGGTGTTCCTCTCGAGGGAGACCGGGATGTCGGGGCACTTTGTGGGTCGCATCAAGGGTGACAAGTACCGTTTCGACCTCCAATTCCTAAAGTGGGACTTCTCCTGAGACGCTGTAGCGGCACAGGGCTACATCTTGCGATGACGGGGGAACCACGTGGTTTTTCTCGAGGTGTAGCAGGATTCTCGAATTACGACGGGGAATTCAGGATGCCTCTTGTGTAGGCCCAGGGAAGTCCAATCTTCCATTCGAGTTGCGAAGGAAAGCTGGGGATTTCTCTCGAGTGACTGCAGGGCCAATAGACCTCATCTAGGCTTGTGTCCAGAAGCCAGTGTTCCTCTCCAGGGGCGACAGGGATCTCGGGGTTGCATTCCAGACACACCCGGGGAGACAGGCCTCCATCTCGAGTGGAAGCAAAGAACCCCGCTCTGCTCTCGAGTCGCGACGGGTATCTCTTGGAGCTCACTGGGTGGACTAAAGCGAGTCAAGCCTCCTGAGGCGTTTGGAGAGAGGTCGCGAGATTGGTCTCTAGGCCATGCAGGAGACGAAGGCCCTCATCTCGCGATGCCGGGGGAGTCTTGGGGTTGTTCTCGAGCGGCGGCCCCAGTGTGCGCTTTCTCACGAGGTACGACGGCGAGGTCAGTGAGCCTCTCGTGGGGCGCCAGGGAAGTCGGGTCTCCATGCGAGTGGCGAGGGCGAGCGCCTCATTGCTCTCGAGCCATGGTAGGGTGCCGGGGACCAGCCCCGGCTGATCCAGGGTATTCGAAGGAGAGACGGCGTAGGCGAAGATCAGGAAACCACTGCTTAATTAAATGTTAATTAAGGATATAAAGAGTAATAGAATGAGGATAGCTCAGTGAGGAAATTCAGTGGAGAAAAGAGGCTGAATAATTCAGCCAGAAGGTAAGAGAAAGAACGACATGGTGAGACCAAGTTTCGGTGAACAAGGCCCGCACTTTATTTTTCAAAGTAGTTTTTATACCTTAAGTTATGCATAGAGGATAATGGGGGAAGGGGTCGAGTCTTGCAGCAAACCAGGCTTTCTTCCTGCAAACTTATCATATGCAAAAGCTTAGGTGATTTGCATCATCTTCTGGCCCGGAGGCCTGTTAACATTTTAAGACCTTTTCTTCAGAAAACTTATTTTTCTCTAAAGGTGGTTGGTCAGGAGCCACCCTCCAAAAAAGCATTAGATAAAGTTGCATTCCTACAGAGCAAAGGTGTGGTGGGCTATAACAAGAAAAAGAATTAACTCAAGGGTCCCAGGTTACAAACATTAAAGCTACTACTTACACCAATTATATTAATCAATACACTGCCAGGGACACAGCAGGTAAGGGATATGGAAACTTAGCAGCAAACAATGGCCCAACAAGTGAAAAACCATTCACCAATACAATTTCTAATCAATCTTGTAACTACTCAAAAGAATCTGTGTTTAGACAGTTTAGAACATCTCCTGCCTCTCACAGTTGGGAGGCTCTGAACGATCCCATGTGGCCGGAAAAACCTATTCAGGCAGGCTAGAGGATTTCCAAAGGAGTTTGTAGGTTAAACACTGTCACACCCAGGAATTATTAACTGGAACTGTAAGCTAACTCTTTTTTCAGAGAGAGGTAGTGGGGGAGAGCCCCCCGTAAAGTCAGAGGTTTAGGTGAAAGCACAAGCAGAAAGTAGGCAGACTCTGGTTTTGGGGGTATATGCTCGAGAATTTCCAGGGGGACTCCTGAAGCTCGATCCCGCCTTTGCGTATGCCGAGCCTCCTTCCTCATGACCTTTGTCATGGGCGGAGTTCCTCACTGGCTCCCAGCAGTGATAGAATTCCAGTGGAGCTATTCCAGATCCTGAAAGATGATGCTGTGGAAAGTGCTGCACTCAATATGCAATATGCAATATGCACTCAATATGCAATATGCCGGCTCACGGCAGTAGGGGAATCTGGCCTCGAGACGTGTTGAAGAAGGTCTCTCGAGGTCTTTCTCGGGTTGAGGCAGGACACCCTGGGGTCCCTCGACTTGTGCAGGTGACCTCAGGGGGCTTCTCATGGTGGCTCTGAGAAGTCAGGGAAACTGGAGGTGGGAGGGGCCTCTCGGCACTCCACTGGGTTTGGTGCATTGGAAGAGGGCCTCATCTCCAGGTGAGGCAGGAACGTCCGGGTTCCTCTGATTTCAGACTCTGATCGCAGGGTCCCTGCAGACTGGGAACAGGAGAGTCAGGCCTCGTCTTGGGTTGTGGCATGGAACTCCGCTTATCTCTCGAGGTCTCCCCGGGGAGAGAGGCCACTTGTCGAGCTGTATTTGGAACCTGGGGGTTTTTCCGGACGATACATGGACGAGTGACTGCCCCTTCGTGTTGACTTCATTCACAGGGTGGAGTTCGGAGAGGTGTCCGGGCATCGGGTTCTTATCAAGAGGGGACCGGGAAATCGGGGTCCTTCACAATGTGGAAGCACCCACGAGGCTACGTCTGGAATGTCGTCGTGAGACCGGCCTCATCCTGAGGTGCGACCGGAAGGTCGGGAACCCCTTCCAGACAAAGCAGCGGAGTCGACCCTCCTGTCGAGATCAGGAGGGCAGAAGGGGCTCAGAGGAAGTGGTTCGGGAAAACCTCGGTGTTCCTCTTGAGGGAGACCGGGATGTCGGGGCACTTTGTGGGTCGCATCAAGGGTGCCAAGTACCGTTTCGACCTCCAATACCTAACGTGGGACTTCTCCTGAGACACTGTAGCGGGAAAGGGCTTCATCTTGCGATGACCGGGGAACCACGTGGATTTTCTCGAGTTGCAGCGGGATTCTCGAGTTACGATGGGGAACTCAGGATGCCTCTTGTGTTGGCCCAGGGAAGTCCAATCTTCCATTCGAGTTGCGAAGGAAAGCTGGGGATTGCTCTCGAGTGACTGCAGGGCCAATAGACCTCATCTAGGCTTGTGTCCAGAAGCCAATGTTCCTCTCCAGGGGCGAAAGGGATCTCGGGGTTGCATTCCAGACGCACCCGGGGAGACAGGCATCCATCTCGAGTGGAAGCAAAGAACCCCGCTCTGCTCTCGAGTCGCGACGGGTATCTCTTGGAGCTCACTGGGTGGACTAAAGGGAGTCAAGCCTCCTGAGGCGTTTGGAGAGAGGTCGAGAGACTGGTCTCTAGGCCATACAGGAGACGAAGGCCCTCAAGTCGCGATGACGGGGGAGGCTCGGGGTTGTTCTCGAGCGGCGGCCCCAGTGTGCGGTTTCTCGCGAGGTACGACGGCGAGGTCAGTGAGCCTCTCGTGGGGCGGCAAGGAAGTCGGGTCTCCATGCGAATGGCGAGGGGGAGCGCGTCTTTACTCTCAAGTCATAGTAGGGGAATCTGGCCTCGAGACGTGTTGAAGAAGGTCTCTCGAGGTCTTTCTCGGGTTGAGGCAGGACACCCTGGGGTCCCTCGACTTGTGCAGGTGACCTCAGGGGGCTTCTCATGGTGGCTCTGAGAAGTCAGGGAAACTGGAGGTGGGAGGGGCCTCTCGGCACTCCACTGGGTTTGGTGCATTGGAAGAGGGCCTCATCTCCAGTTGAGGCAGGAACCTCAGGGTTCCTCTGACTTCAGACTCCGATCGCAAGGTCCCTGCAGACTTGGGACAGGAGAGTCAGGCCTCGTCTTGGGTTGAGGCATGGAACTCCGCTTGCCTCTCGAGGTGTTCCCGGGGAGACAGGCCACTTGTCGAGCGGTATTTGGAACCTGGGGGTCTTTTCCCGACGATGCACGGGCGAGTCACTGCCCCTTCGTGTTGACTTCATTCACAGGGTGGAGTTCGAAGAGGTGTCCGGGCATCGGGTTCTTATCAAGAGGGGACCGGGAAATCGGGGTCCTTCGGAATGTGGAACCACCCACGAGGCCACGTCTGGAATGTCGTCGTGAGACCGGCCTCATCCTGAGGTGCGACCGGAAGGTCGGGAACCCCTTCCAGACAAAGCAGGGGAGTCGACCCTCCTGTCCAGATCAGGAGGGTAGAAGAGGCTCCGAGGAAGTGTTGCCGGAAAACTTCGGTGTTCCTCTCGAGGGAGACCGGGATGTCGGGGCACTTTGTGGGTCGCATCAAGGGTGACAAGTACCGTTTCGACCTCCAATTCCTAAAGTGGGACTTCTCCTGAGACGCTGTAGCGGCACAGGGCTACATCTTGCGATGACGGGGGAACCACGTGGTTTTTCTCGAGGTGTAGCAGGATTCTCGAATTACGACGGGGAATTCAGGATGCCTCTTGTGTAGGCCCAGGGAAGTCCAATCTTCCATTCGAGTTGCGAAGGAAAGCTGGGGATTTCTCTCGAGTGACTGCAGGGCCAATAGACCTCATCTAGGCTTGTGTCCAGAAGCCAGTGTTCCTCTCCAGGGGCGACAGGGATCTCGGGGTTGCATTCCAGACACACCCGGGGAGACAGGCCTCCATCTCGAGTGGAAGCAAAGAACCCCGCTCTGCTCTCGAGTCGCGACGGGTATCTCTTGGAGCTCACTGGGTGGACTAAAGCGAGTCAAGCCTCCTGAGGCGTTTGGAGAGAGGTCGCGAGATTGGTCTCTAGGCCATGCAGGAGACGAAGGCCCTCATCTCGCGATGCCGGGGGAGTCTTGGGGTTGTTCTCGAGCGGCGGCCCCAGTGTGCGCTTTCTCACGAGGTACGACGGCGAGGTCAGTGAGCCTCTCGTGGGGCGCCAGGGAAGTCGGGTCTCCATGCGAGTGGCGAGGGCGAGCGCCTCATTGCTCTCGAGCCATGGTAGGGTGCCGGGGACCAGCCCCGGCTGATCCAGGGTATTCGAAGGAGAGACGGCGTAGGCGAAGATCAGGAAACCACTGCTTAATTAAATGTTAATTAAGGATATAAAGAGTAATAGAATGAGGATAGCTCAGTGAGGAAATTCAGTGGAGAAAAGAGGCTGAATAATTCAGCCAGAAGGTAAGAGAAAGAACGACATGGTGAGACCAAGTTTCGGTGAACAAGGCCCGCACTTTATTTTTCAAAGTAGTTTTTATACCTTAAGTTATGCATAGAGGATAATGGGGGAAGGGGTCGAGTCTTGCAGCAAACCAGGCTTTCTTCCTGCAAACTTATCATATGCAAAAGCTTAGGTGATTTGCATCATCTTCTGGCCCGGAGGCCTGTTAACATTTTAAGACCTTTTCTTCAGAAAACTTATTTTTCTCTAAAGGTGGTTGGTCAGGAGCCACCCTCCAAAAAAGCATTAGATAAAGTTGCATTCCTACAGAGCAAAGGTGTGGTGGGCTATAACAAGAAAAAGAATTAACTCAAGGGTCCCAGGTTACAAACATTAAAGCTACTACTTACACCAATTATATTAATCAATACACTGCCAGGGACACAGCAGGTAAGGGATATGGAAACTTAGCAGCAAACAATGGCCCAACAAGTGAAAAACCATTCACCAATACAATTTCTAATCAATCTTGTAACTACTCAAAAGAATCTGTGTTTAGACAGTTTAGAACATCTCCTGCCTCTCACAGTTGGGAGGCTCTGAACGATCCCATGTGGCCGGAAAAACCTATTCAGGCAGGCTAGAGGATTTCCAAAGGAGTTTGTAGGTTAAACACTGTCACACCCAGGAATTATTAACTGGAACTGTAAGCTAACTCTTTTTTCAGAGAGAGGTAGTGGGGGAGAGCCCCCCGTAAAGTCAGAGGTTTAGGTGAAAGCACAAGCAGAAAGTAGGCAGACTCTGGTTTTGGGGGTATATGCTCGAGAATTTCCAGGGGGACTCCTGAAGCTCGATCCCGCCTTTGCGTATGCCGAGCCTCCTTCCTCATGACCTTTGTCATGGGCGGAGTTCCTCACTGGCTCCCAGCAGTGATAGAATTCCAGTGGAGCTATTCCAGATCCTGAAAGATGATGCTGTGGAAAGTGCTGCACTCAATATGCAATATGCAATATGCACTCAATATGCAATATGCCGGCTCACGGCAGTAGGGGAATCTGGCCTCGAGACGTGTTGAAGAAGGTCTCTCGAGGTCTTTCTCGGGTTGAGGCAGGACACCCTGGGGTCCCTCGACTTGTGCAGGTGACCTCAGGGGGCTTCTCATGGTGGCTCTGAGAAGTCAGGGAAACTGGAGGTGGGAGGGGCCTCTCGGCACTCCACTGGGTTTGGTGCATTGGAAGAGGGCCTCATCTCCAGGTGAGGCAGGAACGTCCGGGTTCCTCTGATTTCAGACTCTGATCGCAGGGTCCCTGCAGACTGGGAACAGGAGAGTCAGGCCTCGTCTTGGGTTGTGGCATGGAACTCCGCTTATCTCTCGAGGTCTCCCCGGGGAGAGAGGCCACTTGTCGAGCTGTATTTGGAACCTGGGGGTTTTTCCGGACGATACATGGACGAGTGACTGCCCCTTCGTGTTGACTTCATTCACAGGGTGGAGTTCGGAGAGGTGTCCGGGCATCGGGTTCTTATCAAGAGGGGACCGGGAAATCGGGGTCCTTCACAATGTGGAAGCACCCACGAGGCTACGTCTGGAATGTCGTCGTGAGACCGGCCTCATCCTGAGGTGCGACCGGAAGGTCGGGAACCCCTTCCAGACAAAGCAGCGGAGTCGACCCTCCTGTCGAGATCAGGAGGGCAGAAGGGGCTCAGAGGAAGTGGTTCGGGAAAACCTCGGTGTTCCTCTTGAGGGAGACCGGGATGTCGGGGCACTTTGTGGGTCGCATCAAGGGTGCCAAGTACCGTTTCGACCTCCAATACCTAACGTGGGACTTCTCCTGAGACACTGTAGCGGGAAAGGGCTTCATCTTGCGATGACCGGGGAACCACGTGGATTTTCTCGAGTTGCAGCGGGATTCTCGAGTTACGATGGGGAACTCAGGATGCCTCTTGTGTTGGCCCAGGGAAGTCCAATCTTCCATTCGAGTTGCGAAGGAAAGCTGGGGATTGCTCTCGAGTGACTGCAGGGCCAATAGACCTCATCTAGGCTTGTGTCCAGAAGCCAATGTTCCTCTCCAGGGGCGAAAGGGATCTCGGGGTTGCATTCCAGACGCACCCGGGGAGACAGGCATCCATCTCGAGTGGAAGCAAAGAACCCCGCTCTGCTCTCGAGTCGCGACGGGTATCTCTTGGAGCTCACTGGGTGGACTAAAGGGAGTCAAGCCTCCTGAGGCGTTTGGAGAGAGGTCGAGAGACTGGTCTCTAGGCCATACAGGAGACGAAGGCCCTCAAGTCGCGATGACGGGGGAGGCTCGGGGTTGTTCTCGAGCGGCGGCCCCAGTGTGCGGTTTCTCGCGAGGTACGACGGCGAGGTCAGTGAGCCTCTCGTGGGGCGGCAAGGAAGTCGGGTCTCCATGCGAATGGCGAGGGGGAGCGCGTCTTTACTCTCAAGTCATAGTAGGGGAATCTGGCCTCGAGACGTGTTGAAGAAGGTCTCTCGAGGTCTTTCTCGGGTTGAGGCAGGACACCCTGGGGTCCCTCGACTTGTGCAGGTGACCTCAGGGGGCTTCTCATGGTGGCTCTGAGAAGTCAGGGAAACTGGAGGTGGGAGGGGCCTCTCGGCACTCCACTGGGTTTGGTGCATTGGAAGAGGGCCTCATCTCCAGTTGAGGCAGGAACCTCAGGGTTCCTCTGACTTCAGACTCCGATCGCAAGGTCCCTGCAGACTTGGGACAGGAGAGTCAGGCCTCGTCTTGGGTTGAGGCATGGAACTCCGCTTGCCTCTCGAGGTGTTCCCGGGGAGACAGGCCACTTGTCGAGCGGTATTTGGAACCTGGGGGTCTTTTCCCGACGATGCACGGGCGAGTCACTGCCCCTTCGTGTTGACTTCATTCACAGGGTGGAGTTCGAAGAGGTGTCCGGGCATCGGGTTCTTATCAAGAGGGGACCGGGAAATCGGGGTCCTTCGGAATGTGGAACCACCCACGAGGCCACGTCTGGAATGTCGTCGTGAGACCGGCCTCATCCTGAGGTGCGACCGGAAGGTCGGGAACCCCTTCCAGACAAAGCAGGGGAGTCGACCCTCCTGTCCAGATCAGGAGGGTAGAAGAGGCTCCGAGGAAGTGTTGCCGGAAAACTTCGGTGTTCCTCTCGAGGGAGACCGGGATGTCGGGGCACTTTGTGGGTCGCATCAAGGGTGACAAGTACCGTTTCGACCTCCAATTCCTAAAGTGGGACTTCTCCTGAGACGCTGTAGCGGCACAGGGCTACATCTTGCGATGACGGGGGAACCACGTGGTTTTTCTCGAGGTGTAGCAGGATTCTCGAATTACGACGGGGAATTCAGGATGCCTCTTGTGTAGGCCCAGGGAAGTCCAATCTTCCATTCGAGTTGCGAAGGAAAGCTGGGGATTTCTCTCGAGTGACTGCAGGGCCAATAGACCTCATCTAGGCTTGTGTCCAGAAGCCAGTGTTCCTCTCCAGGGGCGACAGGGATCTCGGGGTTGCATTCCAGACACACCCGGGGAGACAGGCCTCCATCTCGAGTGGAAGCAAAGAACCCCGCTCTGCTCTCGAGTCGCGACGGGTATCTCTTGGAGCTCACTGGGTGGACTAAAGCGAGTCAAGCCTCCTGAGGCGTTTGGAGAGAGGTCGCGAGATTGGTCTCTAGGCCATGCAGGAGACGAAGGCCCTCATCTCGCGATGCCGGGGGAGTCTTGGGGTTGTTCTCGAGCGGCGGCCCCAGTGTGCGCTTTCTCACGAGGTACGACGGCGAGGTCAGTGAGCCTCTCGTGGGGCGCCAGGGAAGTCGGGTCTCCATGCGAGTGGCGAGGGCGAGCGCCTCATTGCTCTCGAGCCATGGTAGGGTGCCGGGGACCAGCCCCGGCTGATCCAGGGTATTCGAAGGAGAGACGGCGTAGGCGAAGATCAGGAAACCACTGCTTAATTAAATGTTAATTAAGGATATAAAGAGTAATAGAATGAGGATAGCTCAGTGAGGAAATTCAGTGGAGAAAAGAGGCTGAATAATTCAGCCAGAAGGTAAGAGAAAGAACGACATGGTGAGACCAAGTTTCGGTGAACAAGGCCCGCACTTTATTTTTCAAAGTAGTTTTTATACCTTAAGTTATGCATAGAGGATAATGGGGGAAGGGGTCGAGTCTTGCAGCAAACCAGGCTTTCTTCCTGCAAACTTATCATATGCAAAAGCTTAGGTGATTTGCATCATCTTCTGGCCCGGAGGCCTGTTAACATTTTAAGACCTTTTCTTCAGAAAACTTATTTTTCTCTAAAGGTGGTTGGTCAGGAGCCACCCTCCAAAAAAGCATTAGATAAAGTTGCATTCCTACAGAGCAAAGGTGTGGTGGGCTATAACAAGAAAAAGAATTAACTCAAGGGTCCCAGGTTACAAACATTAAAGCTACTACTTACACCAATTATATTAATCAATACACTGCCAGGGACACAGCAGGTAAGGGATATGGAAACTTAGCAGCAAACAATGGCCCAACAAGTGAAAAACCATTCACCAATACAATTTCTAATCAATCTTGTAACTACTCAAAAGAATCTGTGTTTAGACAGTTTAGAACATCTCCTGCCTCTCACAGTTGGGAGGCTCTGAACGATCCCATGTGGCCGGAAAAACCTATTCAGGCAGGCTAGAGGATTTCCAAAGGAGTTTGTAGGTTAAACACTGTCACACCCAGGAATTATTAACTGGAACTGTAAGCTAACTCTTTTTTCAGAGAGAGGTAGTGGGGGAGAGCCCCCCGTAAAGTCAGAGGTTTAGGTGAAAGCACAAGCAGAAAGTAGGCAGACTCTGGTTTTGGGGGTATATGCTCGAGAATTTCCAGGGGGACTCCTGAAGCTCGATCCCGCCTTTGCGTATGCCGAGCCTCCTTCCTCATGACCTTTGTCATGGGCGGAGTTCCTCACTGGCTCCCAGCAGTGATAGAATTCCAGTGGAGCTATTCCAGATCCTGAAAGATGATGCTGTGGAAAGTGCTGCACTCAATATGCAATATGCAATATGCACTCAATATGCAATATGCCGGCTCACGGCAGTAGGGGAATCTGGCCTCGAGACGTGTTGAAGAAGGTCTCTCGAGGTCTTTCTCGGGTTGAGGCAGGACACCCTGGGGTCCCTCGACTTGTGCAGGTGACCTCAGGGGGCTTCTCATGGTGGCTCTGAGAAGTCAGGGAAACTGGAGGTGGGAGGGGCCTCTCGGCACTCCACTGGGTTTGGTGCATTGGAAGAGGGCCTCATCTCCAGGTGAGGCAGGAACGTCCGGGTTCCTCTGATTTCAGACTCTGATCGCAGGGTCCCTGCAGACTGGGAACAGGAGAGTCAGGCCTCGTCTTGGGTTGTGGCATGGAACTCCGCTTATCTCTCGAGGTCTCCCCGGGGAGAGAGGCCACTTGTCGAGCTGTATTTGGAACCTGGGGGTTTTTCCGGACGATACATGGACGAGTGACTGCCCCTTCGTGTTGACTTCATTCACAGGGTGGAGTTCGGAGAGGTGTCCGGGCATCGGGTTCTTATCAAGAGGGGACCGGGAAATCGGGGTCCTTCACAATGTGGAAGCACCCACGAGGCTACGTCTGGAATGTCGTCGTGAGACCGGCCTCATCCTGAGGTGCGACCGGAAGGTCGGGAACCCCTTCCAGACAAAGCAGCGGAGTCGACCCTCCTGTCGAGATCAGGAGGGCAGAAGGGGCTCAGAGGAAGTGGTTCGGGAAAACCTCGGTGTTCCTCTTGAGGGAGACCGGGATGTCGGGGCACTTTGTGGGTCGCATCAAGGGTGCCAAGTACCGTTTCGACCTCCAATACCTAACGTGGGACTTCTCCTGAGACACTGTAGCGGGAAAGGGCTTCATCTTGCGATGACCGGGGAACCACGTGGATTTTCTCGAGTTGCAGCGGGATTCTCGAGTTACGATGGGGAACTCAGGATGCCTCTTGTGTTGGCCCAGGGAAGTCCAATCTTCCATTCGAGTTGCGAAGGAAAGCTGGGGATTGCTCTCGAGTGACTGCAGGGCCAATAGACCTCATCTAGGCTTGTGTCCAGAAGCCAATGTTCCTCTCCAGGGGCGAAAGGGATCTCGGGGTTGCATTCCAGACGCACCCGGGGAGACAGGCATCCATCTCGAGTGGAAGCAAAGAACCCCGCTCTGCTCTCGAGTCGCGACGGGTATCTCTTGGAGCTCACTGGGTGGACTAAAGGGAGTCAAGCCTCCTGAGGCGTTTGGAGAGAGGTCGAGAGACTGGTCTCTAGGCCATACAGGAGACGAAGGCCCTCAAGTCGCGATGACGGGGGAGGCTCGGGGTTGTTCTCGAGCGGCGGCCCCAGTGTGCGGTTTCTCGCGAGGTACGACGGCGAGGTCAGTGAGCCTCTCGTGGGGCGGCAAGGAAGTCGGGTCTCCATGCGAATGGCGAGGGGGAGCGCGTCTTTACTCTCAAGTCATAGTAGGGGAATCTGGCCTCGAGACGTGTTGAAGAAGGTCTCTCGAGGTCTTTCTCGGGTTGAGGCAGGACACCCTGGGGTCCCTCGACTTGTGCAGGTGACCTCAGGGGGCTTCTCATGGTGGCTCTGAGAAGTCAGGGAAACTGGAGGTGGGAGGGGCCTCTCGGCACTCCACTGGGTTTGGTGCATTGGAAGAGGGCCTCATCTCCAGTTGAGGCAGGAACCTCAGGGTTCCTCTGACTTCAGACTCCGATCGCAAGGTCCCTGCAGACTTGGGACAGGAGAGTCAGGCCTCGTCTTGGGTTGAGGCATGGAACTCCGCTTGCCTCTCGAGGTGTTCCCGGGGAGACAGGCCACTTGTCGAGCGGTATTTGGAACCTGGGGGTCTTTTCCCGACGATGCACGGGCGAGTCACTGCCCCTTCGTGTTGACTTCATTCACAGGGTGGAGTTCGAAGAGGTGTCCGGGCATCGGGTTCTTATCAAGAGGGGACCGGGAAATCGGGGTCCTTCGGAATGTGGAACCACCCACGAGGCCACGTCTGGAATGTCGTCGTGAGACCGGCCTCATCCTGAGGTGCGACCGGAAGGTCGGGAACCCCTTCCAGACAAAGCAGGGGAGTCGACCCTCCTGTCCAGATCAGGAGGGTAGAAGAGGCTCCGAGGAAGTGTTGCCGGAAAACTTCGGTGTTCCTCTCGAGGGAGACCGGGATGTCGGGGCACTTTGTGGGTCGCATCAAGGGTGACAAGTACCGTTTCGACCTCCAATTCCTAAAGTGGGACTTCTCCTGAGACGCTGTAGCGGCACAGGGCTACATCTTGCGATGACGGGGGAACCACGTGGTTTTTCTCGAGGTGTAGCAGGATTCTCGAATTACGACGGGGAATTCAGGATGCCTCTTGTGTAGGCCCAGGGAAGTCCAATCTTCCATTCGAGTTGCGAAGGAAAGCTGGGGATTTCTCTCGAGTGACTGCAGGGCCAATAGACCTCATCTAGGCTTGTGTCCAGAAGCCAGTGTTCCTCTCCAGGGGCGACAGGGATCTCGGGGTTGCATTCCAGACACACCCGGGGAGACAGGCCTCCATCTCGAGTGGAAGCAAAGAACCCCGCTCTGCTCTCGAGTCGCGACGGGTATCTCTTGGAGCTCACTGGGTGGACTAAAGCGAGTCAAGCCTCCTGAGGCGTTTGGAGAGAGGTCGCGAGATTGGTCTCTAGGCCATGCAGGAGACGAAGGCCCTCATCTCGCGATGCCGGGGGAGTCTTGGGGTTGTTCTCGAGCGGCGGCCCCAGTGTGCGCTTTCTCACGAGGTACGACGGCGAGGTCAGTGAGCCTCTCGTGGGGCGCCAGGGAAGTCGGGTCTCCATGCGAGTGGCGAGGGCGAGCGCCTCATTGCTCTCGAGCCATGGTAGGGTGCCGGGGACCAGCCCCGGCTGATCCAGGGTATTCGAAGGAGAGACGGCGTAGGCGAAGATCAGGAAACCACTGCTTAATTAAATGTTAATTAAGGATATAAAGAGTAATAGAATGAGGATAGCTCAGTGAGGAAATTCAGTGGAGAAAAGAGGCTGAATAATTCAGCCAGAAGGTAAGAGAAAGAACGACATGGTGAGACCAAGTTTCGGTGAACAAGGCCCGCACTTTATTTTTCAAAGTAGTTTTTATACCTTAAGTTATGCATAGAGGATAATGGGGGAAGGGGTCGAGTCTTGCAGCAAACCAGGCTTTCTTCCTGCAAACTTATCATATGCAAAAGCTTAGGTGATTTGCATCATCTTCTGGCCCGGAGGCCTGTTAACATTTTAAGACCTTTTCTTCAGAAAACTTATTTTTCTCTAAAGGTGGTTGGTCAGGAGCCACCCTCCAAAAAAGCATTAGATAAAGTTGCATTCCTACAGAGCAAAGGTGTGGTGGGCTATAACAAGAAAAAGAATTAACTCAAGGGTCCCAGGTTACAAACATTAAAGCTACTACTTACACCAATTATATTAATCAATACACTGCCAGGGACACAGCAGGTAAGGGATATGGAAACTTAGCAGCAAACAATGGCCCAACAAGTGAAAAACCATTCACCAATACAATTTCTAATCAATCTTGTAACTACTCAAAAGAATCTGTGTTTAGACAGTTTAGAACATCTCCTGCCTCTCACAGTTGGGAGGCTCTGAACGATCCCATGTGGCCGGAAAAACCTATTCAGGCAGGCTAGAGGATTTCCAAAGGAGTTTGTAGGTTAAACACTGTCACACCCAGGAATTATTAACTGGAACTGTAAGCTAACTCTTTTTTCAGAGAGAGGTAGTGGGGGAGAGCCCCCCGTAAAGTCAGAGGTTTAGGTGAAAGCACAAGCAGAAAGTAGGCAGACTCTGGTTTTGGGGGTATATGCTCGAGAATTTCCAGGGGGACTCCTGAAGCTCGATCCCGCCTTTGCGTATGCCGAGCCTCCTTCCTCATGACCTTTGTCATGGGCGGAGTTCCTCACTGGCTCCCAGCAGTGATAGAATTCCAGTGGAGCTATTCCAGATCCTGAAAGAGGATGCTGTGGAAAGTGCTGCACTCAATATGCAATATGCAATATGCACTCAATATGCAATATGCCGGCTCACGGCAGTAGGGGAATCTGGCCTCGAGACGTGTTGAAGAAGGTCTCTCGAGGTCTTTCTCGGGTTGAGGCAGGACACCCTGGGGTCCCTCGACTTGTGCAGGTGACCTCAGGGGGCTTCTCATGGTGGCTCTGAGAAGTCAGGGAAACTGGAGGTGGGAGGGGCCTCTCGGCACTCCACTGGGTTTGGTGCATTGGAAGAGGGCCTCATCTCCAGTTGAGGCAGGAACCTCAGGGTTCCTCTGACTTCAGACTCCGATCGCAAGGTCCCTGCAGACTTGGGACAGGAGAGTCAGGCCTCGTCTTGGGTTGAGGCATGGAACTCCGCTTGCCTCTCGAGGTGTTCCCGGGGAGACAGGCCACTTGTCGAGCGGTATTTGGAACCTGGGGGTCTTTTCCCGACGATGCACGGGCGAGTCACTGCCCCTTCGTGTTGACTTCATTCACAGGGTGGAGTTCGAAGAGGTGTCCGGGCATCGGGTTCTTATCAAGAGGGGACCGGGAAATCGGGGTCCTTCGGAATGTGGAACCACCCACGAGGCCACGTCTGGAATGTCGTCGTGAGACCGGCCTCATCCTGAGGTGCGACCGGAAGGTCGGGAACCCCTTCCAGACAAAGCAGGGGAGTCGACCCTCCTGTCCAGATCAGGAGGGTAGAAGAGGCTCCGAGGAAGTGTTGCCGGAAAACTTCGGTGTTCCTCTCGAGGGAGACCGGGATGTCGGGGCACTTTGTGGGTCGCATCAAGGGTGACAAGTACCGTTTCGACCTCCAATTCCTAAAGTGGGACTTCTCCTGAGACGCTGTAGCGGCACAGGGCTACATCTTGCGATGACGGGGGAACCACGTGGTTTTTCTCGAGGTGTAGCAGGATTCTCGAATTACGACGGGGAATTCAGGATGCCTCTTGTGTAGGCCCAGGGAAGTCCAATCTTCCATTCGAGTTGCGAAGGAAAGCTGGGGATTTCTCTCGAGTGACTGCAGGGCCAATAGACCTCATCTAGGCTTGTGTCCAGAAGCCAGTGTTCCTCTCCAGGGGCGACAGGGATCTCGGGGTTGCATTCCAGACACACCCGGGGAGACAGGCCTCCATCTCGAGTGGAAGCAAAGAACCCCGCTCTGCTCTCGAGTCGCGACGGGTATCTCTTGGAGCTCACTGGGTGGACTAAAGCGAGTCAAGCCTCCTGAGGCGTTTGGAGAGAGGTCGCGAGATTGGTCTCTAGGCCATGCAGGAGACGAAGGCCCTCATCTCGCGATGCCGGGGGAGTCTTGGGGTTGTTCTCGAGCGGCGGCCCCAGTGTGCGCTTTCTCACGAGGTACGACGGCGAGGTCAGTGAGCCTCTCGTGGGGCGCCAGGGAAGTCGGGTCTCCATGCGAGTGGCGAGGGCGAGCGCCTCATTGCTCTCGAGCCATGGTAGGGTGCCGGGGACCAGCCCCGGCTGATCCAGGGTATTCGAAGGAGAGACGGCGTAGGCGAAGATCAGGAAACCACTGCTTAATTAAATGTTAATTAAGGATATAAAGAGTAATAGAATGAGGATAGCTCAGTGAGGAAATTCAGTGGAGAAAAGAGGCTGAATAATTCAGCCAGAAGGTAAGAGAAAGAACGACATGGTGAGACCAAGTTTCGGTGAACAAGGCCCGCACTTTATTTTTCAAAGTAGTTTTTATACCTTAAGTTATGCATAGAGGATAATGGGGGAAGGGGTCGAGTCTTGCAGCAAACCAGGCTTTCTTCCTGCAAACTTATCATATGCAAAAGCTTAGGTGATTTGCATCATCTTCTGGCCCGGAGGCCTGTTAACATTTTAAGACCTTTTCTTCAGAAAACTTATTTTTCTCTAAAGGTGGTTGGTCAGGAGCCACCCTCCAAAAAAGCATTAGATAAAGTTGCATTCCTACAGAGCAAAGGTGTGGTGGGCTATAACAAGAAAAAGAATTAACTCAAGGGTCCCAGGTTACAAACATTAAAGCTACTACTTACACCAATTATATTAATCAATACACTGCCAGGGACACAGCAGGTAAGGGATATGGAAACTTAGCAGCAAACAATGGCCCAACAAGTGAAAAACCATTCACCAATACAATTTCTAATCAATCTTGTAACTACTCAAAAGAATCTGTGTTTAGACAGTTTAGAACATCTCCTGCCTCTCACAGTTGGGAGGCTCTGAACGATCCCATGTGGCCGGAAAAACCTATTCAGGCAGGCTAGAGGATTTCCAAAGGAGTTTGTAGGTTAAACACTGTCACACCCAGGAATTATTAACTGGAACTGTAAGCTAACTCTTTTTTCAGAGAGAGGTAGTGGGGGAGAGCCCCCCGTAAAGTCAGAGGTTTAGGTGAAAGCACAAGCAGAAAGTAGGCAGACTCTGGTTTTGGGGGTATATGCTCGAGAATTTCCAGGGGGACTCCTGAAGCTCGATCCCGCCTTTGCGTATGCCGAGCCTCCTTCCTCATGACCTTTGTCATGGGCGGAGTTCCTCACTGGCTCCCAGCAGTGATAGAATTCCAGTGGAGCTATTCCAGATCCTGAAAGATGATGCTGTGGAAAGTGCTGCACTCAATATGCAATATGCAATATGCACTCAATATGCAATATGCCGGCTCACGGCAGTAGGGGAATCTGGCCTCGAGACGTGTTGAAGAAGGTCTCTCGAGGTCTTTCTCGGGTTGAGGCAGGACACCCTGGGGTCCCTCGACTTGTGCAGGTGACCTCAGGGGGCTTCTCATGGTGGCTCTGAGAAGTCAGGGAAACTGGAGGTGGGAGGGGCCTCTCGGCACTCCACTGGGTTTGGTGCATTGGAAGAGGGCCTCATCTCCAGGTGAGGCAGGAACGTCCGGGTTCCTCTGATTTCAGACTCTGATCGCAGGGTCCCTGCAGACTGGGAACAGGAGAGTCAGGCCTCGTCTTGGGTTGTGGCATGGAACTCCGCTTATCTCTCGAGGTCTCCCCGGGGAGAGAGGCCACTTGTCGAGCTGTATTTGGAACCTGGGGGTCTTTTCCCGACGATGCACGGGCGAGTCACTGCCCCTTCGTGTTGACTTCATTCACAGGGTGGAGTTCGAAGAGGTGTCCGGGCATCGGGTTCTTATCAAGAGGGGACCGGGAAATCGGGGTCCTTCGGAATGTGGAACCACCCACGAGGCCACGTCTGGAATGTCGTCGTGAGACCGGCCTCATCCTGAGGTGCGACCGGAAGGTCGGGAACCCCTTCCAGACAAAGCAGGGGAGTCGACCCTCCTGTCGAGATCAGGAGGGTAGAAGGGGCTCAGAGGAAGTGGTGCGGGAAAACCTCGGTGTTCCTCTTGAGGGAGACCGGGATGTCGGGGCACTTTGTGGGTCGCATCAAGGGTGCCAAGTACCGTTTCGACCTCCAATACCTAACGTGGGACTTCTCCTGAGACACTGTAGCGGGAAAGGGCTTCATCTTGCGATGACGGGGGAACCACGTGGATTTTCTCGAGTTGCAGCGGGATTCTCGAGTTACGACGGGGAACTCAGGATGCCTCTTGTGTTGGCCCAGGGAAGTCCAATCTTCCATTCGAGTTGCGAAGGAAAGCTGGGGATTGCTCTCGAGTGACTGCAGGGCCAATAGACCTCATCTAGGCTTGTGTCCAGAAGCCAATGTTCCTCTCCAGGGGCGAAAGGGATCTCGGGGTTGCATTCCAGACGCACCCGGGGAGACAGGCATCCATCTCGAGTGGAAGCAAAGAACCCCGCTCTGCTCTCGAGTCGCGACGGGTATCTCTTGGAGCTCACTGGGTGGACTAAAGGGAGTCAAGCCTCCTGAGGCGTTTGGAGAGAGGTCGAGAGACTGGTCTCTAGGCCATACAGGAGACGAAGGCCCTCAAGTCGCGATGACGGGGGAGGCTCGGGGTTGTTCTCGAGCGGCGGCCCCAGTGTGCGGTTTCTCGCGAGGTACGACGGCGAGGTCAGTGAGCCTCTCGTGGGGCGGCAAGGAAGTCGGGTCTCCATGCGAATGGCGAGGGGGAGCGCGTCTTTACTCTCAAGTCATAGTAGGGGAATCTGGCCTCGAGACGTGTTGAAGAAGGTCTCTCGAGGTCTTTCTCGGGTTGAGGCAGGACACCCTGGGGTCCCTCGACTTGTGCAGGTGACCTCAGGGGGCTTCTCATGGTGGCTCTGAGAAGTCAGGGAAACTGGAGGTGGGAGGGGCCTCTCGGCACTCCACTGGGTTTGGTGCATTGGAAGAGGGCCTCATCTCCAGTTGAGGCAGGAACCTCAGGGTTCCTCTGACTTCAGACTCCGATCGCAAGGTCCCTGCAGACTTGGGACAGGAGAGTCAGGCCTCGTCTTGGGTTGAGGCATGGAACTCCGCTTGCCTCTCGAGGTGTTCCCGGGGAGACAGGCCACTTGTCGAGCGGTATTTGGAACCTGGGGGTCTTTTCCCGACGATGCACGGGCGAGTCACTGCCCCTTCGTGTTGACTTCATTCACAGGGTGGAGTTCGAAGAGGTGTCCGGGCATCGGGTTCTTATCAAGAGGGGACCGGGAAATCGGGGTCCTTCGGAATGTGGAACCACCCACGAGGCCACGTCTGGAATGTCGTCGTGAGACCGGCCTCATCCTGAGGTGCGACCGGAAGGTCGGGAACCCCTTCCAGACAAAGCAGGGGAGTCGACCCTCCTGTCCAGATCAGGAGGGTAGAAGGGGCTCAGAGGAAGTGGTGCGGGAAAACCTCGGTGTTCCTCTTGAGGGAGACCGGGATGTCGGGGCACTTTGTGGGTCGCATCAAGGGTGCCAAGTACCGTTTCGACCTCCAATACCTAACGTGGGACTTCTCCTGAGACACTGTAGCGGGAAAGGGCTTCATCTTGCGATGACGGGGGAACCACGTGGATTTTCTCGAGTTGCAGCGGGATTCTCGAGTTACGACGGGGAATTCAGGATGCCTCTTGTGTTGGCCCAGGGAAGTCCAATCTTCCATTCGAGTTGCGAAGGAAAGCTGGGGATTGCTCTCGAGTGACTGCAGGGCCAATAGACCTCATCTAGGCTTGTGTCCAGAAGCCAATGTTCCTCTCCAGGGGCGAAAGGGATCTCGGGGTTGCATTCCAGACGCACCCGGGGAGACAGGCATCCATCTCGAGTGGAAGCAAAGAACCCCGCTCTGCTCTCGAGTCGCGACGGGTATCTCTTGGAGCTCACTGGGTGGACTAAAGGGAGTCAAGCCTCCTGAGGCGTTTGGAGAGAGGTCGAGAGACTGGTCTCTAGGCCATACAGGAGACGAAGGCCCTCAAGTCGCGATGACGGGGGAGGCTCGGGGTTGTTCTCGAGCGGCGGCCCCAGTGTGCGGTTTCTCGCGAGGTACGACGGCGAGGTCAGTGAGCCTCTCGTGGGGCGGCAAGGAAGTCGGGTCTCCATGCGAATGGCGAGGGGGAGCGCGTCTTTACTCTCAAGTCATAGTAGGGGAATCTGGCCTCGAGACGTGTTGAAGAAGGTCTCTCGAGGTCTTTCTCGGGTTGAGGCAGGACACCCTGGGGTCCCTCGACTTGTGCAGGTGACCTCAGGGGGCTTCTCATGGTGGCTCTGAGAAGTCAGGGAAACTGGAGGTGGGAGGGGCCTCTCGGCACTCCACTGGGTTTGGTGCATTGGAAGAGGGCCTCATCTCCAGTTGAGGCAGGAACCTCAGGGTTCCTCTGACTTCAGACTCCGATCGCAAGGTCCCTGCAGACTTGGGACAGGAGAGTCAGGCCTCGTCTTGGGTTGAGGCATGGAACTCCGCTTGCCTCTCGAGGTGTTCCCGGGGAGACAGGCCACTTGTCGAGCGGTATTTGGAACCTGGGGGTCTTTTCCCGACGATGCACGGGCGAGTCACTGCCCCTTCGTGTTGACTTCATTCACAGGGTGGAGTTCGAAGAGGTGTCCGGGCATCGGGTTCTTATCAAGAGGGGACCGGGAAATCGGGGTCCTTCGGAATGTGGAACCACCCACGAGGCCACGTCTGGAATGTCGTCGTGAGACCGGCCTCATCCTGAGGTGCGACCGGAAGGTCGGGAACCCCTTCCAGACAAAGCAGGGGAGTCGACCCTCCTGTCCAGATCAGGAGGGTAGAAGAGGCTCCGAGGAAGTGTTGCCGGAAAACTTCGGTGTTCCTCTCGAGGGAGACCGGGATGTCGGGGCACTTTGTGGGTCGCATCAAGGGTGACAAGTACCGTTTCGACCTCCAATTCCTAAAGTGGGACTTCTCCTGAGACGCTGTAGCGGCACAGGGCTACATCTTGCGATGACGGGGGAACCACGTGGTTTTTCTCGAGGTGTAGCAGGATTCTCGAATTACGACGGGGAATTCAGGATGCCTCTTGTGTAGGCCCAGGGAAGTCCAATCTTCCATTCGAGTTGCGAAGGAAAGCTGGGGATTTCTCTCGAGTGACTGCAGGGCCAATAGACCTCATCTAGGCTTGTGTCCAGAAGCCAGTGTTCCTCTCCAGGGGCGACAGGGATCTCGGGGTTGCATTCCAGACACACCCGGGGAGACAGGCCTCCATCTCGAGTGGAAGCAAAGAACCCCGCTCTGCTCTCGAGTCGCGACGGGTATCTCTTGGAGCTCACTGGGTGGACTAAAGCGAGTCAAGCCTCCTGAGGCGTTTGGAGAGAGGTCGCGAGATTGGTCTCTAGGCCATGCAGGAGACGAAGGCCCTCATCTCGCGATGCCGGGGGAGTCTTGGGGTTGTTCTCGAGCGGCGGCCCCAGTGTGCGCTTTCTCACGAGGTACGACGGCGAGGTCAGTGAGCCTCTCGTGGGGCGCCAGGGAAGTCGGGTCTCCATGCGAGTGGCGAGGGCGAGCGCGTCATTGCTCTCGAGCCATGGTAGGGTGCCGGGGACCAGCCCCGGCTGATCCAGGGTATTCGAAGGAGAGACGGCGTAGGCGAAGATCAGGAAACCACTGCTTAATTAAATGTTAATTAAGGATATAAAGAGTAATAGAATGAGGATAGCTCAGTGAGGAAATTCAGTGGAGAAAAGAGGCTGAATAATTCAGCCAGAAGGTAAGAGAAAGAACGACATGGTGAGACCAAGTTTCGGTGAACAAGGCCCGCACTTTATTTTTCAAAGTAGTTTTTATACCTTAAGTTATGCATAGAGGATAATGGGGGAAGGGGTCGAGTCTTGCAGCAAACCAGGCTTTCTTCCTGCAAACTTATCATATGCAAAAGCTTAGGTGATTTGCATCATCTTCTGGCCCGGAGGCCTGTTAACATTTTAAGACCTTTTCTTCAGAAAACTTATTTTTCTCTAAAGGTGGTTGGTCAGGAGCCACCCTCCAAAAAAGCATTAGATAAAGTTGCATTCCTACAGAGCAAAGGTGTGGTGGGCTATAACAAGAAAAAGAATTAACTCAAGGGTCCCAGGTTACAAACATTAAAGCTACTACTTACACCAATTATATTAATCAATACACTGCCAGGGACACAGCAGGTAAGGGATATGGAAACTTAGCAGCAAACAATGGCCCAACAAGTGAAAAACCATTCACCAATACAATTTCTAATCAATCTTGTAACTACTCAAAAGAATCTGTGTTTAGACAGTTTAGAACATCTCCTGCCTCTCACAGTTGGGAGGCTCTGAACGATCCCATGTGGCCGGAAAAACCTATTCAGGCAGGCTAGAGGATTTCCAAAGGAGTTTGTAGGTTAAACACTGTCACACCCAGGAATTATTAACTGGAACTGTAAGCTAACTCTTTTTTCAGAGAGAGGTAGTGGGGGAGAGCCCCCCGTAAAGTCAGAGGTTTAGGTGAAAGCACAAGCAGAAAGTAGGCAGACTCTGGTTTTGGGGGTATATGCTCGAGAATTTCCAGGGGGACTCCTGAAGCTCGATCCCGCCTTTGCGTATGCCGAGCCTCCTTCCTCATGACCTTTGTCATGGGCGGAGTTCCTCACTGGCTCCCAGCAGTGATAGAATTCCAGTGGAGCTATTCCAGATCCTGAAAGATGATGCTGTGGAAAGTGCTGCACTCAATATGCAATATGCAATATGCACTCAATATGCAATATGCCGGCTCACGGCAGTAGGGGAATCTGGCCTCGAGACGTGTTGAAGAAGGTCTCTCGAGGTCTTTCTCGGGTTGAGGCAGGACACCCTGGGGTCCCTCGACTTGTGCAGGTGACCTCAGGGGGCTTCTCATGGTGGCTCTGAGAAGTCAGGGAAACTGGAGGTGGGAGGGGCCTCTCGGCACTCCACTGGGTTTGGTGCATTGGAAGAGGGCCTCATCTCCAGTTGAGGCAGGAACCTCAGGGTTCCTCTGACTTCAGACTCCGATCGCAAGGTCCCTGCAGACTTGGGACAGGAGAGTCAGGCCTCGTCTTGGGTTGAGGCATGGAACTCCGCTTGCCTCTCGAGGTGTTCCCGGGGAGACAGGCCACTTGTCGAGCGGTATTTGGAACCTGGGGGTCTTTTCCCGACGATGCACGGGCGAGTCACTGCCCCTTCGTGTTGACTTCATTCACAGGGTGGAGTTCGAAGAGGTGTCCGGGCATCGGGTTCTTATCAAGAGGGGACCGGGAAATCGGGGTCCTTCGGAATGTGGAACCACCCACGAGGCCACGTCTGGAATGTCGTCGTGAGACCGGCCTCATCCTGAGGTGCGACCGGAAGGTCGGGAACCCCTTCCAGACAAAGCAGGGGAGTCGACCCTCCTGTCCAGATCAGGAGGGTAGAAGGGGCTCAGAGGAAGTGGTGCGGGAAAACCTCGGTGTTCCTCTTGAGGGAGACCGGGATGTCGGGGCACTTTGTGGGTCGCATCAAGGGTGCCAAGTACCGTTTCGACCTCCAATACCTAACGTGGGACTTCTCCTGAGACACTGTAGCGGGAAAGGGCTTCATCTTGCGATGACGGGGGAACCACGTGGATTTTCTCGAGTTGCAGCGGGATTCTCGAGTTACGACGGGGAATTCAGGATGCCTCTTGTGTTGGCCCAGGGAAGTCCAATCTTCCATTCGAGTTGCGAAGGAAAGCTGGGGATTGCTCTCGAGTGACTGCAGGGCCAATAGACCTCATCTAGGCTTGTGTCCAGAAGCCAATGTTCCTCTCCAGGGGCGAAAGGGATCTCGGGGTTGCATTCCAGACGCACCCGGGGAGACAGGCATCCATCTCGAGTGGAAGCAAAGAACCCCGCTCTGCTCTCGAGTCGCGACGGGTATCTCTTGGAGCTCACTGGGTGGACTAAAGGGAGTCAAGCCTCCTGAGGCGTTTGGAGAGAGGTCGAGAGACTGGTCTCTAGGCCATACAGGAGACGAAGGCCCTCAAGTCGCGATGACGGGGGAGGCTCGGGGTTGTTCTCGAGCGGCGGCCCCAGTGTGCGGTTTCTCGCGAGGTACGACGGCGAGGTCAGTGAGCCTCTCGTGGGGCGGCAAGGAAGTCGGGTCTCCATGCGAATGGCGAGGGGGAGCGCGTCTTTACTCTCAAGTCATAGTAGGGGAATCTGGCCTCGAGACGTGTTGAAGAAGGTCTCTCGAGGTCTTTCTCGGGTTGAGGCAGGACACCCTGGGGTCCCTCGACTTGTGCAGGTGACCTCAGGGGGCTTCTCATGGTGGCTCTGAGAAGTCAGGGAAACTGGAGGTGGGAGGGGCCTCTCGGCACTCCACTGGGTTTGGTGCATTGGAAGAGGGCCTCATCTCCAGTTGAGGCAGGAACCTCAGGGTTCCTCTGACTTCAGACTCCGATCGCAAGGTCCCTGCAGACTTGGGACAGGAGAGTCAGGCCTCGTCTTGGGTTGAGGCATGGAACTCCGCTTGCCTCTCGAGGTGTTCCCGGGGAGACAGGCCACTTGTCGAGCGGTATTTGGAACCTGGGGGTCTTTTCCCGACGATGCACGGGCGAGTCACTGCCCCTTCGTGTTGACTTCATTCACAGGGTGGAGTTCGAAGAGGTGTCCGGGCATCGGGTTCTTATCAAGAGGGGACCGGGAAATCGGGGTCCTTCGGAATGTGGAACCACCCACGAGGCCACGTCTGGAATGTCGTCGTGAGACCGGCCTCATCCTGAGGTGCGACCGGAAGGTCGGGAACCCCTTCCAGACAAAGCAGGGGAGTCGACCCTCCTGTCCAGATCAGGAGGGTAGAAGAGGCTCCGAGGAAGTGTTGCCGGAAAACTTCGGTGTTCCTCTCGAGGGAGACCGGGATGTCGGGGCACTTTGTGGGTCGCATCAAGGGTGACAAGTACCGTTTCGACCTCCAATTCCTAAAGTGGGACTTCTCCTGAGACGCTGTAGCGGCACAGGGCTACATCTTGCGATGACGGGGGAACCACGTGGTTTTTCTCGAGGTGTAGCAGGATTCTCGAATTACGACGGGGAATTCAGGATGCCTCTTGTGTAGGCCCAGGGAAGTCCAATCTTCCATTCGAGTTGCGAAGGAAAGCTGGGGATTTCTCTCGAGTGACTGCAGGGCCAATAGACCTCATCTAGGCTTGTGTCCAGAAGCCAGTGTTCCTCTCCAGGGGCGACAGGGATCTCGGGGTTGCATTCCAGACACACCCGGGGAGACAGGCCTCCATCTCGAGTGGAAGCAAAGAACCCCGCTCTGCTCTCGAGTCGCGACGGGTATCTCTTGGAGCTCACTGGGTGGACTAAAGCGAGTCAAGCCTCCTGAGGCGTTTGGAGAGAGGTCGCGAGATTGGTCTCTAGGCCATGCAGGAGACGAAGGCCCTCATCTCGCGATGCCGGGGGAGTCTTGGGGTTGTTCTCGAGCGGCGGCCCCAGTGTGCGCTTTCTCACGAGGTACGACGGCGAGGTCAGTGAGCCTCTCGTGGGGCGCCAGGGAAGTCGGGTCTCCATGCGAGTGGCGAGGGCGAGCGCCTCATTGCTCTCGAGCCATGGTAGGGTGCCGGGGACCAGCCCCGGCTGATCCAGGGTATTCGAAGGAGAGACGGCGTAGGCGAAGATCAGGAAACCACTGCTTAATTAAATGTTAATTAAGGATATAAAGAGTAATAGAATGAGGATAGCTCAGTGAGGAAATTCAGTGGAGAAAAGAGGCTGAATAATTCAGCCAGAAGGTAAGAGAAAGAACGACATGGTGAGACCAAGTTTCGGTGAACAAGGCCCGCACTTTATTTTTCAAAGTAGTTTTTATACCTTAAGTTATGCATAGAGGATAATGGGGGAAGGGGTCGAGTCTTGCAGCAAACCAGGCTTTCTTCCTGCAAACTTATCATATGCAAAAGCTTAGGTGATTTGCATCATCTTCTGGCCCGGAGGCCTGTTAACATTTTAAGACCTTTTCTTCAGAAAACTTATTTTTCTCTAAAGGTGGTTGGTCAGGAGCCACCCTCCAAAAAAGCATTAGATAAAGTTGCATTCCTACAGAGCAAAGGTGTGGTGGGCTATAACAAGAAAAAGAATTAACTCAAGGGTCCCAGGTTACAAACATTAAAGCTACTACTTACACCAATTATATTAATCAATACACTGCCAGGGACACAGCAGGTAAGGGATATGGAAACTTAGCAGCAAACAATGGCCCAACAAGTGAAAAACCATTCACCAATACAATTTCTAATCAATCTTGTAACTACTCAAAAGAATCTGTGTTTAGACAGTTTAGAACATCTCCTGCCTCTCACAGTTGGGAGGCTCTGAACGATCCCATGTGGCCGGAAAAACCTATTCAGGCAGGCTAGAGGATTTCCAAAGGAGTTTGTAGGTTAAACACTGTCACACCCAGGAATTATTAACTGGAACTGTAAGCTAACTCTTTTTTCAGAGAGAGGTAGTGGGGGAGAGCCCCCCGTAAAGTCAGAGGTTTAGGTGAAAGCACAAGCAGAAAGTAGGCAGACTCTGGTTTTGGGGGTATATGCTCGAGAATTTCCAGGGGGACTCCTGAAGCTCGATCCCGCCTTTGCGTATGCCGAGCCTCCTTCCTCATGACCTTTGTCATGGGCGGAGTTCCTCACTGGCTCCCAGCAGTGATAGAATTCCAGTGGAGCTATTCCAGATCCTGAAAGAGGATGCTGTGGAAAGTGCTGCACTCAATATGCAATATGCAATATGCACTCAATATGCAATATGCCGGCTCACGGCAGTAGGGGAATCTGGCCTCGAGACGTGTTGAAGAAGGTCTCTCGAGGTCTTTCTCGGGTTGAGGCAGGACACCCTGGGGTCCCTCGACTTGTGCAGGTGACCTCAGGGGGCTTCTCATGGTGGCTCTGAGAAGTCAGGGAAACTGGAGGTGGGAGGGGCCTCTCGGCACTCCACTGGGTTTGGTGCATTGGAAGAGGGCCTCATCTCCAGTTGAGGCAGGAACCTCAGGGTTCCTCTGACTTCAGACTCCGATCGCAAGGTCCCTGCAGACTTGGGACAGGAGAGTCAGGCCTCGTCTTGGGTTGAGGCATGGAACTCCGCTTGCCTCTCGAGGTGTTCCCGGGGAGACAGGCCACTTGTCGAGCGGTATTTGGAACCTGGGGGTCTTTTCCCGACGATGCACGGGCGAGTCACTGCCCCTTCGTGTTGACTTCATTCACAGGGTGGAGTTCGAAGAGGTGTCCGGGCATCGGGTTCTTATCAAGAGGGGACCGGGAAATCGGGGTCCTTCGGAATGTGGAACCACCCACGAGGCCACGTCTGGAATGTCGTCGTGAGACCGGCCTCATCCTGAGGTGCGACCGGAAGGTCGGGAACCCCTTCCAGACAAAGCAGGGGAGTCGACCCTCCTGTCCAGATCAGGAGGGTAGAAGAGGCTCCGAGGAAGTGTTGCCGGAAAACTTCGGTGTTCCTCTCGAGGGAGACCGGGATGTCGGGGCACTTTGTGGGTCGCATCAAGGGTGACAAGTACCGTTTCGAACTCCAATTCCTAAAGTGGGACTTCTCCTGAGACGCTGTAGCGGCACAGGGCTACATCTTGCGATGACGGGGGAACCACGTGGTTTTTCTCGAGGTGTAGCAGGATTCTCGAATTACGACGGGGAATTCAGGATGCCTCTTGTGTAGGCCCAGGGAAGTCCAATCTTCCATTCGAGTTGCGAAGGAAAGCTGGGGATTTCTCTCGAGTGACTGCAGGGCCAATAGACCTCATCTAGGCTTGTGTCCAGAAGCCAGTGTTCCTCTCCAGGGGCGACAGGGATCTCGGGGTTGCATTCCAGACACACCCGGGGAGACAGGCCTCCATCTCGAGTGGAAGCAAAGAACCCCGCTCTGCTCTCGAGTCGCGACGGGTATCTCTTGGAGCTCACTGGGTGGACTAAAGCGAGTCAAGCCTCCTGAGGCGTTTGGAGAGAGGTCGCGAGATTGGTCTCTAGGCCATGCAGGAGACGAAGGCCCTCATCTCGCGATGCCGGGGGAGTCTTGGGGTTGTTCTCGAGCGGCGGCCCCAGTGTGCGCTTTCTCACGAGGTACGACGGCGAGGTCAGTGAGCCTCTCGTGGGGCGCCAGGGAAGTCGGGTCTCCATGCGAGTGGCGAGGGCGAGCGCCTCATTGCTCTCGAGCCATGGTAGGGTGCCGGGGACCAGCCCCGGCTGATCCAGGGTATTCGAAGGAGAGACGGCGTAGGCGAAGATCAGGAAACCACTGCTTAATTAAATGTTAATTAAGGATATAAAGAGTAATAGAATGAGGATAGCTCAGTGAGGAAATTCAGTGGAGAAAAGAGGCTGAATAATTCAGCCAGAAGGTAAGAGAAAGAACGACATGGTGAGACCAAGTTTCGGTGAACAAGGCCCGCACTTTATTTTTCAAAGTAGTTTTTATACCTTAAGTTATGCATAGAGGATAATGGGGGAAGGGGTCGAGTCTTGCAGCAAACCAGGCTTTCTTCCTGCAAACTTATCATATGCAAAAGCTTAGGTGATTTGCATCATCTTCTGGCCCGGAGGCCTGTTAACATTTTAAGACCTTTTCTTCAGAAAACTTATTTTTCTCTAAAGGTGGTTGGTCAGGAGCCACCCTCCAAAAAAGCATTAGATAAAGTTGCATTCCTACAGAGCAAAGGTGTGGTGGGCTATAACAAGAAAAAGAATTAACTCAAGGGTCCCAGGTTACAAACATTAAAGCTACTACTTACACCAATTATATTAATCAATACACTGCCAGGGACACAGCAGGTAAGGGATATGGAAACTTAGCAGCAAACAATGGCCCAACAAGTGAAAAACCATTCACCAATACAATTTCTAATCAATCTTGTAACTACTCAAAAGAATCTGTGTTTAGACAGTTTAGAACATCTCCTGCCTCTCACAGTTGGGAGGCTCTGAACGATCCCATGTGGCCGGAAAAACCTATTCAGGCAGGCTAGAGGATTTCCAAAGGAGTTTGTAGGTTAAACACTGTCACACCCAGGAATTATTAACTGGAACTGTAAGCTAACTCTTTTTTCAGAGAGAGGTAGTGGGGGAGAGCCCCCCGTAAAGTCAGAGGTTTAGGTGAAAGCACAAGCAGAAAGTAGGCAGACTCTGGTTTTGGGGGTATATGCTCGAGAATTTCCAGGGGGACTCCTGAAGCTCGATCCCGCCTTTGCGTATGCCGAGCCTCCTTCCTCATGACCTTTGTCATGGGCGGAGTTCCTCACTGGCTCCCAGCAGTGATAGAATTCCAGTGGAGCTATTCCAGATCCTGAAAGATGATGCTGTGGAAAGTGCTGCACTCAATATGCAATATGCAATATGCACTCAATATGCAATATGCCGGCTCACGGCAGTAGGGGAATCTGGCCTCGAGACGTGTTGAAGAAGGTCTCTCGAGGTCTTTCTCGGGTTGAGGCAGGACACCCTGGGGTCCCTCGACTTGTGCAGGTGACCTCAGGGGGCTTCTCATGGTGGCTCTGAGAAGTCAGGGAAACTGGAGGTGGGAGGGGCCTCTCGGCACTCCACTGGGTTTGGTGCATTGGAAGAGGGCCTCATCTCCAGTTGAGGCAGGAACCTCAGGGTTCCTCTGACTTCAGACTCCGATCGCAAGGTCCCTGCAGACTTGGGACAGGAGAGTCAGGCCTCGTCTTGGGTTGAGGCATGGAACTCCGCTTGCCTCTCGAGGTGTTCCCGGGGAGACAGGCCACTTGTCGAGCGGTATTTGGAACCTGGGGGTCTTTTCCCGACGATGCACGGGCGAGTCACTGCCCCTTCGTGTTGACTTCATTCACAGGGTGGAGTTCGAAGAGGTGTCCGGGCATCGGGTTCTTATCAAGAGGGGACCGGGAAATCGGGGTCCTTCGGAATGTGGAACCACCCACGAGGCCACGTCTGGAATGTCGTCGTGAGACCGGCCTCATCCTGAGGTGCGACCGGAAGGTCGGGAACCCCTTCCAGACAAAGCAGGGGAGTCGACCCTCCTGTCCAGATCAGGAGGGTAGAAGGGGCTCAGAGGAAGTGGTGCGGGAAAACCTCGGTGTTCCTCTTGAGGGAGACCGGGATGTCGGGGCACTTTGTGGGTCGCATCAAGGGTGCCAAGTACCGTTTCGACCTCCAATACCTAACGTGGGACTTCTCCTGAGACACTGTAGCGGGAAAGGGCTTCATCTTGCGATGACGGGGGAACCACGTGGATTTTCTCGAGTTGCAGCGGGATTCTCGAGTTACGACGGGGAATTCAGGATGCCTCTTGTGTTGGCCCAGGGAAGTCCAATCTTCCATTCGAGTTGCGAAGGAAAGCTGGGGATTGCTCTCGAGTGACTGCAGGGCCAATAGACCTCATCTAGGCTTGTGTCCAGAAGCCAATGTTCCTCTCCAGGGGCGAAAGGGATCTCGGGGTTGCATTCCAGACGCACCCGGGGAGACAGGCATCCATCTCGAGTGGAAGCAAAGAACCCCGCTCTGCTCTCGAGTCGCGACGGGTATCTCTTGGAGCTCACTGGGTGGACTAAAGGGAGTCAAGCCTCCTGAGGCGTTTGGAGAGAGGTCGAGAGACTGGTCTCTAGGCCATACAGGAGACGAAGGCCCTCAAGTCGCGATGACGGGGGAGGCTCGGGGTTGTTCTCGAGCGGCGGCCCCAGTGTGCGGTTTCTCGCGAGGTACGACGGCGAGGTCAGTGAGCCTCTCGTGGGGCGGCAAGGAAGTCGGGTCTCCATGCGAATGGCGAGGGGGAGCGCGTCTTTACTCTCAAGTCATAGTAGGGGAATCTGGCCTCGAGACGTGTTGAAGAAGGTCTCTCGAGGTCTTTCTCGGGTTGAGGCAGGACACCCTGGGGTCCCTCGACTTGTGCAGGTGACCTCAGGGGGCTTCTCATGGTGGCTCTGAGAAGTCAGGGAAACTGGAGGTGGGAGGGGCCTCTCGGCACTCCACTGGGTTTGGTGCATTGGAAGAGGGCCTCATCTCCAGTTGAGGCAGGAACCTCAGGGTTCCTCTGACTTCAGACTCCGATCGCAAGGTCCCTGCAGACTTGGGACAGGAGAGTCAGGCCTCGTCTTGGGTTGAGGCATGGAACTCCGCTTGCCTCTCGAGGTGTTCCCGGGGAGACAGGCCACTTGTCGAGCGGTATTTGGAACCTGGGGGTCTTTTCCCGACGATGCACGGGCGAGTCACTGCCCCTTCGTGTTGACTTCATTCACAGGGTGGAGTTCGAAGAGGTGTCCGGGCATCGGGTTCTTATCAAGAGGGGACCGGGAAATCGGGGTCCTTCGGAATGTGGAACCACCCACGAGGCCACGTCTGGAATGTCGTCGTGAGACCGGCCTCATCCTGAGGTGCGACCGGAAGGTCGGGAACCCCTTCCAGACAAAGCAGGGGAGTCGACCCTCCTGTCCAGATCAGGAGGGTAGAAGAGGCTCCGAGGAAGTGTTGCCGGAAAACTTCGGTGTTCCTCTCGAGGGAGACCGGGATGTCGGGGCACTTTGTGGGTCGCATCAAGGGTGACAAGTACCGTTTCGAACTCCAATTCCTAAAGTGGGACTTCTCCTGAGACGCTGTAGCGGCACAGGGCTACATCTTGCGATGACGGGGGAACCACGTGGTTTTTCTCGAGGTGTAGCAGGATTCTCGAATTACGACGGGGAATTCAGGATGCCTCTTGTGTTGGCCCAGGGAAGTCCAATCTTCCATTCGAGTTGCGAAGGAAAGCTGGGGATTGCTCTCGAGTGACTGCAGGGCCAATAGACCTCATCTAGGCTTGTGTCCAGAAGCCAGTGTTCCTCTCCAGGGGCGACAGGGATCTCGGGGTTGCATTCCAGACACACCCGGGGAGACAGGCCTCCATCTCGAGTGGAAGCAAAGAACCCCGCTCTGCTCTCGAGTCGCGACGGGTATCTCTTGGAGCTCACTGGGTGGACTAAAGCGAGTCAAGCCTCCTGAGGCGTTTGGAGAGAGGTCGCGAGATTGGTCTCTAGGCCATGCAGGAGACGAAGGCCCTCATCTCGCGATGCCGGGGGAGTCTTGGGGTTGTTCTCGAGCGGCGGCCCCAGTGTGCGCTTTCTCACGAGGTACGACGGCGAGGTCAGTGAGCCTCTCGTGGGGCGCCAGGGAAGTCGGGTCTCCATGCGAGTGGCGAGGGCGAGCGCCTCATTGCTCTCGAGCCATGGTAGGGTGCCGGGGACCAGCCCCGGCTGATCCAGGGTATTCGAAGGAGAGACGGCGTAGGCGAAGATCAGGAAACCACTGCTTAATTAAATGTTAATTAAGGATATAAAGAGTAATAGAATGAGGATAGCTCAGTGAGGAAATTCAGTGGAGAAAAGAGGCTGAATAATTCAGCCAGAAGGTAAGAGAAAGAACGACATGGTGAGACCAAGTTTCGGTGAACAAGGCCCGCACTTTATTTTTCAAAGTAGTTTTTATACCTTAAGTTATGCATAGAGGATAATGGGGGAAGGGGTCGAGTCTTGCAGCAAACCAGGCTTTCTTCCTGCAAACTTATCATATGCAAAAGCTTAGGTGATTTGCATCATCTTCTGGCCCGGAGGCCTGTTAACATTTTAAGACCTTTTCTTCAGAAAACTTATTTTTCTCTAAAGGTGGTTGGTCAGGAGCCACCCTCCAAAAAAGCATTAGATAAAGTTGCATTCCTACAGAGCAAAGGTGTGGTGGGCTATAACAAGAAAAAGAATTAACTCAAGGGTCCCAGGTTACAAACATTAAAGCTACTACTTACACCAATTATATTAATCAATACACTGCCAGGGACACAGCAGGTAAGGGATATGGAAACTTAGCAGCAAACAATGGCCCAACAAGTGAAAAACCATTCACCAATACAATTTCTAATCAATCTTGTAACTACTCAAAAGAATCTGTGTTTAGACAGTTTAGAACATCTCCTGCCTCTCACAGTTGGGAGGCTCTGAACGATCCCATGTGGCCGGAAAAACCTATTCAGGCAGGCTAGAGGATTTCCAAAGGAGTTTGTAGGTTAAACACTGTCACACCCAGGAATTATTAACTGGAACTGTAAGCTAACTCTTTTTTCAGAGAGAGGTAGTGGGGGAGAGCCCCCCGTAAAGTCAGAGGTTTAGGTGAAAGCACAAGCAGAAAGTAGGCAGACTCTGGTTTTGGGGGTATATGCTCGAGAATTTCCAGGGGGACTCCTGAAGCTCGATCCCGCCTTTGCGTATGCCGAGCCTCCTTCCTCATGACCTTTGTCATGGGCGGAGTTCCTCACTGGCTCCCAGCAGTGATAGAATTCCAGTGGAGCTATTCCAGATCCTGAAAGATGATGCTGTGGAAAGTGCTGCACTCAATATGCAATATGCAATATGCACTCAATATGCAATATGCCGGCTCACGGCAGTAGGGGAATCTGGCCTCGAGACGTGTTGAAGAAGGTCTCTCGAGGTCTTTCTCGGGTTGAGGCAGGACACCCTGGGGTCCCTCGACTTGTGCAGGTGACCTCAGGGGGCTTCTCATGGTGGCTCTGAGAAGTCAGGGAAACTGGAGGTGGGAGGGGCCTCTCGGCACTCCACTGGGTTTGGTGCATTGGAAGAGGGCCTCATCTCCAGTTGAGGCAGGAACCTCAGGGTTCCTCTGACTTCAGACTCCGATCGCAAGGTCCCTGCAGACTTGGGACAGGAGAGTCAGGCCTCGTCTTGGGTTGAGGCATGGAACTCCGCTTGCCTCTCGAGGTGTTCCCGGGGAGACAGGCCACTTGTCGAGCGGTATTTGGAACCTGGGGGTCTTTTCCCGACGATGCACGGGCGAGTCACTGCCCCTTCGTGTTGACTTCATTCACAGGGTGGAGTTCGAAGAGGTGTCCGGGCATCGGGTTCTTATCAAGAGGGGACCGGGAAATCGGGGTCCTTCGGAATGTGGAACCACCCACGAGGCCACGTCTGGAATGTCGTCGTGAGACCGGCCTCATCCTGAGGTGCGACCGGAAGGTCGGGAACCCCTTCCAGACAAAGCAGGGGAGTCGACCCTCCTGTCCAGATCAGGAGGGTAGAAGAGGCTCCGAGGAAGTGTTGCCGGAAAACTTCGGTGTTCCTCTCGAGGGAGACCGGGATGTCGGGGCACTTTGTGGGTCGCATCAAGGGTGACAAGTACCGTTTCGAACTCCAATTCCTAAAGTGGGACTTCTCCTGAGACGCTGTAGCGGCACAGGGCTACATCTTGCGATGACGGGGGAACCACGTGGTTTTTCTCGAGGTGTAGCAGGATTCTCGAATTACGACGGGGAATTCAGGATGCCTCTTGTGTAGGCCCAGGGAAGTCCAATCTTCCATTCGAGTTGCGAAGGAAAGCTGGGGATTTCTCTCGAGTGACTGCAGGGCCAATAGACCTCATCTAGGCTTGTGTCCAGAAGCCAGTGTTCCTCTCCAGGGGCGACAGGGATCTCGGGGTTGCATTCCAGACACACCCGGGGAGACAGGCCTCCATCTCGAGTGGAAGCAAAGAACCCCGCTCTGCTCTCGAGTCGCGACGGGTATCTCTTGGAGCTCACTGGGTGGACTAAAGCGAGTCAAGCCTCCTGAGGCGTTTGGAGAGAGGTCGCGAGATTGGTCTCTAGGCCATGCAGGAGACGAAGGCCCTCATCTCGCGATGCCGGGGGAGTCTTGGGGTTGTTCTCGAGCGGCGGCCCCAGTGTGCGCTTTCTCACGAGGTACGACGGCGAGGTCAGTGAGCCTCTCGTGGGGCGCCAGGGAAGTCGGGTCTCCATGCGAGTGGCGAGGGCGAGCGCCTCATTGCTCTCGAGCCATGGTAGGGTGCCGGGGACCAGCCCCGGCTGATCCAGGGTATTCGAAGGAGAGACGGCGTAGGCGAAGATCAGGAAACCACTGCTTAATTAAATGTTAATTAAGGATATAAAGAGTAATAGAATGAGGATAGCTCAGTGAGGAAATTCAGTGGAGAAAAGAGGCTGAATAATTCAGCCAGAAGGTAAGAGAAAGAACGACATGGTGAGACCAAGTTTCGGTGAACAAGGCCCGCACTTTATTTTTCAAAGTAGTTTTTATACCTTAAGTTATGCATAGAGGATAATGGGGGAAGGGGTCGAGTCTTGCAGCAAACCAGGCTTTCTTCCTGCAAACTTATCATATGCAAAAGCTTAGGTGATTTGCATCATCTTCTGGCCCGGAGGCCTGTTAACATTTTAAGACCTTTTCTTCAGAAAACTTATTTTTCTCTAAAGGTGGTTGGTCAGGAGCCACCCTCCAAAAAAGCATTAGATAAAGTTGCATTCCTACAGAGCAAAGGTGTGGTGGGCTATAACAAGAAAAAGAATTAACTCAAGGGTCCCAGGTTACAAACATTAAAGCTACTACTTACACCAATTATATTAATCAATACACTGCCAGGGACACAGCAGGTAAGGGATATGGAAACTTAGCAGCAAACAATGGCCCAACAAGTGAAAAACCATTCACCAATACAATTTCTAATCAATCTTGTAACTACTCAAAAGAATCTGTGTTTAGACAGTTTAGAACATCTCCTGCCTCTCACAGTTGGGAGGCTCTGAACGATCCCATGTGGCCGGAAAAACCTATTCAGGCAGGCTAGAGGATTTCCAAAGGAGTTTGTAGGTTAAACACTGTCACACCCAGGAATTATTAACTGGAACTGTAAGCTAACTCTTTTTTCAGAGAGAGGTAGTGGGGGAGAGCCCCCCGTAAAGTCAGAGGTTTAGGTGAAAGCACAAGCAGAAAGTAGGCAGACTCTGGTTTTGGGGGTATATGCTCGAGAATTTCCAGGGGGACTCCTGAAGCTCGATCCCGCCTTTGCGTATGCCGAGCCTCCTTCCTCATGACCTTTGTCATGGGCGGAGTTCCTCACTGGCTCCCAGCAGTGATAGAATTCCAGTGGAGCTATTCCAGATCCTGAAAGATGATGCTGTGGAAAGTGCTGCACTCAATATGCAATATGCAATATGCACTCAATATGCAATATGCCGGCTCACGGCAGTAGGGGAATCTGGCCTCGAGACGTGTTGAAGAAGGTCTCTCGAGGTCTTTCTCGGGTTGAGGCAGGACACCCTGGGGTCCCTCGACTTGTGCAGGTGACCTCAGGGGGCTTCTCATGGTGGCTCTGAGAAGTCAGGGAAACTGGAGGTGGGAGGGGCCTCTCGGCACTCCACTGGGTTTGGTGCATTGGAAGAGGGCCTCATCTCCAGTTGAGGCAGGAACCTCAGGGTTCCTCTGACTTCAGACTCCGATCGCAAGGTCCCTGCAGACTTGGGACAGGAGAGTCAGGCCTCGTCTTGGGTTGAGGCATGGAACTCCGCTTGCCTCTCGAGGTGTTCCCGGGGAGACAGGCCACTTGTCGAGCGGTATTTGGAACCTGGGGGTCTTTTCCCGACGATGCACGGGCGAGTCACTGCCCCTTCGTGTTGACTTCATTCACAGGGTGGAGTTCGAAGAGGTGTCCGGGCATCGGGTTCTTATCAAGAGGGGACCGGGAAATCGGGGTCCTTCGGAATGTGGAACCACCCACGAGGCCACGTCTGGAATGTCGTCGTGAGACCGGCCTCATCCTGAGGTGCGACCGGAAGGTCGGGAACCCCTTCCAGACAAAGCAGGGGAGTCGACCCTCCTGTCCAGATCAGGAGGGTAGAAGGGGCTCAGAGGAAGTGGTGCGGGAAAACCTCGGTGTTCCTCTTGAGGGAGACCGGGATGTCGGGGCACTTTGTGGGTCGCATCAAGGGTGCCAAGTACCGTTTCGACCTCCAATACCTAACGTGGGACTTCTCCTGAGACACTGTAGCGGGAAAGGGCTTCATCTTGCGATGACGGGGGAACCACGTGGATTTTCTCGAGTTGCAGCGGGATTCTCGAGTTACGACGGGGAATTCAGGATGCCTCTTGTGTTGGCCCAGGGAAGTCCAATCTTCCATTCGAGTTGCGAAGGAAAGCTGGGGATTGCTCTCGAGTGACTGCAGGGCCAATAGACCTCATCTAGGCTTGTGTCCAGAAGCCAATGTTCCTCTCCAGGGGCGAAAGGGATCTCGGGGTTGCATTCCAGACGCACCCGGGGAGACAGGCATCCATCTCGAGTGGAAGCAAAGAACCCCGCTCTGCTCTCGAGTCGCGACGGGTATCTCTTGGAGCTCACTGGGTGGACTAAAGGGAGTCAAGCCTCCTGAGGCGTTTGGAGAGAGGTCGAGAGACTGGTCTCTAGGCCATACAGGAGACGAAGGCCCTCAAGTCGCGATGACGGGGGAGGCTCGGGGTTGTTCTCGAGCGGCGGCCCCAGTGTGCGGTTTCTCGCGAGGTACGACGGCGAGGTCAGTGAGCCTCTCGTGGGGCGGCAAGGAAGTCGGGTCTCCATGCGAATGGCGAGGGGGAGCGCGTCTTTACTCTCAAGTCATAGTAGGGGAATCTGGCCTCGAGACGTGTTGAAGAAGGTCTCTCGAGGTCTTTCTCGGGTTGAGGCAGGACACCCTGGGGTCCCTCGACTTGTGCAGGTGACCTCAGGGGGCTTCTCATGGTGGCTCTGAGAAGTCAGGGAAACTGGAGGTGGGAGGGGCCTCTCGGCACTCCACTGGGTTTGGTGCATTGGAAGAGGGCCTCATCTCCAGTTGAGGCAGGAACCTCAGGGTTCCTCTGACTTCAGACTCCGATCGCAAGGTCCCTGCAGACTTGGGACAGGAGAGTCAGGCCTCGTCTTGGGTTGAGGCATGGAACTCCGCTTGCCTCTCGAGGTGTTCCCGGGGAGACAGGCCACTTGTCGAGCGGTATTTGGAACCTGGGGGTCTTTTCCCGACGATGCACGGGCGAGTCACTGCCCCTTCGTGTTGACTTCATTCACAGGGTGGAGTTCGAAGAGGTGTCCGGGCATCGGGTTCTTATCAAGAGGGGACCGGGAAATCGGGGTCCTTCGGAATGTGGAACCACCCACGAGGCCACGTCTGGAATGTCGTCGTGAGACCGGCCTCATCCTGAGGTGCGACCGGAAGGTCGGGAACCCCTTCCAGACAAAGCAGGGGAGTCGACCCTCCTGTCCAGATCAGGAGGGTAGAAGGGGCTCAGAGGAAGTGGTGCGGGAAAACCTCGGTGTTCCTCTTGAGGGAGACCGGGATGTCGGGGCACTTTGTGGGTCGCATCAAGGGTGCCAAGTACCGTTTCGACCTCCAATACCTAACGTGGGACTTCTCCTGAGACACTGTAGCGGGAAAGGGCTTCATCTTGCGATGACGGGGGAACCACGTGGATTTTCTCGAGTTGCAGCGGGATTCTCGAGTTACGACGGGGAATTCAGGATGCCTCTTGTGTTGGCCCAGGGAAGTCCAATCTTCCATTCGAGTTGCGAAGGAAAGCTGGGGATTGCTCTCGAGTGACTGCAGGGCCAATAGACCTCATCTAGGCTTGTGTCCAGAAGCCAATGTTCCTCTCCAGGGGCGAAAGGGATCTCGGGGTTGCATTCCAGACGCACCCGGGGAGACAGGCATCCATCTCGAGTGGAAGCAAAGAACCCCGCTCTGCTCTCGAGTCGCGACGGGTATCTCTTGGAGCTCACTGGGTGGACTAAAGGGAGTCAAGCCTCCTGAGGCGTTTGGAGAGAGGTCGAGAGACTGGTCTCTAGGCCATACAGGAGACGAAGGCCCTCAAGTCGCGATGACGGGGGAGGCTCGGGGTTGTTCTCGAGCGGCGGCCCCAGTGTGCGGTTTCTCGCGAGGTACGACGGCGAGGTCAGTGAGCCTCTCGTGGGGCGGCAAGGAAGTCGGGTCTCCATGCGAATGGCGAGGGGGAGCGCGTCTTTACTCTCAAGTCATAGTAGGGGAATCTGGCCTCGAGACGTGTTGAAGAAGGTCTCTCGAGGTCTTTCTCGGGTTGAGGCAGGACACCCTGGGGTCCCTCGACTTGTGCAGGTGACCTCAGGGGGCTTCTCATGGTGGCTCTGAGAAGTCAGGGAAACTGGAGGTGGGAGGGGCCTCTCGGCACTCCACTGGGTTTGGTGCATTGGAAGAGGGCCTCATCTCCAGTTGAGGCAGGAACCTCAGGGTTCCTCTGACTTCAGACTCCGATCGCAAGGTCCCTGCAGACTTGGGACAGGAGAGTCAGGCCTCGTCTTGGGTTGAGGCATGGAACTCCGCTTGCCTCTCGAGGTGTTCCCGGGGAGACAGGCCACTTGTCGAGCGGTATTTGGAACCTGGGGGTCTTTTCCCGACGATGCACGGGCGAGTCACTGCCCCTTCGTGTTGACTTCATTCACAGGGTGGAGTTCGAAGAGGTGTCCGGGCATCGGGTTCTTATCAAGAGGGGACCGGGAAATCGGGGTCCTTCGGAATGTGGAACCACCCACGAGGCCACGTCTGGAATGTCGTCGTGAGACCGGCCTCATCCTGAGGTGCGACCGGAAGGTCGGGAACCCCTTCCAGACAAAGCAGGGGAGTCGACCCTCCTGTCCAGATCAGGAGGGTAGAAGGGGCTCAGAGGAAGTGGTGCGGGAAAACCTCGGTGTTCCTCTTGAGGGAGACCGGGATGTCGGGGCACTTTGTGGGTCGCATCAAGGGTGCCAAGTACCGTTTCGACCTCCAATACCTAACGTGGGACTTCTCCTGAGACACTGTAGCGGGAAAGGGCTTCATCTTGCGATGACGGGGGAACCACGTGGATTTTCTCGAGTTGCAGCGGGATTCTCGAGTTACGACGGGGAATTCAGGATGCCTCTTGTGTTGGCCCAGGGAAGTCCAATCTTCCATTCGAGTTGCGAAGGAAAGCTGGGGATTGCTCTCGAGTGACTGCAGGGCCAATAGACCTCATCTAGGCTTGTGTCCAGAAGCCAATGTTCCTCTCCAGGGGCGAAAGGGATCTCGGGGTTGCATTCCAGACGCACCCGGGGAGACAGGCATCCATCTCGAGTGGAAGCAAAGAACCCCGCTCTGCTCTCGAGTCGCGACGGGTATCTCTTGGAGCTCACTGGGTGGACTAAAGGGAGTCAAGCCTCCTGAGGCGTTTGGAGAGAGGTCGAGAGACTGGTCTCTAGGCCATACAGGAGACGAAGGCCCTCAAGTCGCGATGACGGGGGAGGCTCGGGGTTGTTCTCGAGCGGCGGCCCCAGTGTGCGGTTTCTCGCGAGGTACGACGGCGAGGTCAGTGAGCCTCTCGTGGGGCGGCAAGGAAGTCGGGTCTCCATGCGAATGGCGAGGGGGAGCGCGTCTTTACTCTCAAGTCATAGTAGGGGAATCTGGCCTCGAGACGTGTTGAAGAAGGTCTCTCGAGGTCTTTCTCGGGTTGAGGCAGGACACCCTGGGGTCCCTCGACTTGTGCAGGTGACCTCAGGGGGCTTCTCATGGTGGCTCTGAGAAGTCAGGGAAACTGGAGGTGGGAGGGGCCTCTCGGCACTCCACTGGGTTTGGTGCATTGGAAGAGGGCCTCATCTCCAGTTGAGGCAGGAACCTCAGGGTTCCTCTGACTTCAGACTCCGATCGCAAGGTCCCTGCAGACTTGGGACAGGAGAGTCAGGCCTCGTCTTGGGTTGAGGCATGGAACTCCGCTTGCCTCTCGAGGTGTTCCCGGGGAGACAGGCCACTTGTCGAGCGGTATTTGGAACCTGGGGGTCTTTTCCCGACGATGCACGGGCGAGTCACTGCCCCTTCGTGTTGACTTCATTCACAGGGTGGAGTTCGAAGAGGTGTCCGGGCATCGGGTTCTTATCAAGAGGGGACCGGGAAATCGGGGTCCTTCGGAATGTGGAACCACCCACGAGGCCACGTCTGGAATGTCGTCGTGAGACCGGCCTCATCCTGAGGTGCGACCGGAAGGTCGGGAACCCCTTCCAGACAAAGCAGGGGAGTCGACCCTCCTGTCCAGATCAGGAGGGTAGAAGAGGCTCCGAGGAAGTGTTGCCGGAAAACTTCGGTGTTCCTCTCGAGGGAGACCGGGATGTCGGGGCACTTTGTGGGTCGCATCAAGGGTGACAAGTACCGTTTCGACCTCCAATTCCTAAAGTGGGACTTCTCCTGAGACGCTGTAGCGGCACAGGGCTACATCTTGCGATGACGGGGGAACCACGTGGTTTTTCTCGAGGTGTAGCAGGATTCTCGAATTACGACGGGGAATTCAGGATGCCTCTTGTGTAGGCCCAGGGAAGTCCAATCTTCCATTCGAGTTGCGAAGGAAAGCTGGGGATTTCTCTCGAGTGACTGCAGGGCCAATAGACCTCATCTAGGCTTGTGTCCAGAAGCCAGTGTTCCTCTCCAGGGGCGACAGGGATCTCGGGGTTGCATTCCAGACACACCCGGGGAGACAGGCCTCCATCTCGAGTGGAAGCAAAGAACCCCGCTCTGCTCTCGAGTCGCGACGGGTATCTCTTGGAGCTCACTGGGTGGACTAAAGCGAGTCAAGCCTCCTGAGGCGTTTGGAGAGAGGTCGCGAGATTGGTCTCTAGGCCATGCAGGAGACGAAGGCCCTCATCTCGCGATGCCGGGGGAGTCTTGGGGTTGTTCTCGAGCGGCGGCCCCAGTGTGCGCTTTCTCACGAGGTACGACGGCGAGGTCAGTGAGCCTCTCGTGGGGCGCCAGGGAAGTCGGGTCTCCATGCGAGTGGCGAGGGCGAGCGCCTCATTGCTCTCGAGCCATGGTAGGGTGCCGGGGACCAGCCCCGGCTGATCCAGGGTATTCGAAGGAGAGACGGCGTAGGCGAAGATCAGGAAACCACTGCTTAATTAAATGTTAATTAAGGATATAAAGAGTAATAGAATGAGGATAGCTCAGTGAGGAAATTCAGTGGAGAAAAGAGGCTGAATAATTCAGCCAGAAGGTAAGAGAAAGAACGACATGGTGAGACCAAGTTTCGGTGAACAAGGCCCGCACTTTATTTTTCAAAGTAGTTTTTATACCTTAAGTTATGCATAGAGGATAATGGGGGAAGGGGTCGAGTCTTGCAGCAAACCAGGCTTTCTTCCTGCAAACTTATCATATGCAAAAGCTTAGGTGATTTGCATCATCTTCTGGCCCGGAGGCCTGTTAACATTTTAAGACCTTTTCTTCAGAAAACTTATTTTTCTCTAAAGGTGGTTGGTCAGGAGCCACCCTCCAAAAAAGCATTAGATAAAGTTGCATTCCTACAGAGCAAAGGTGTGGTGGGCTATAACAAGAAAAAGAATTAACTCAAGGGTCCCAGGTTACAAACATTAAAGCTACTACTTACACCAATTATATTAATCAATACACTGCCAGGGACACAGCAGGTAAGGGATATGGAAACTTAGCAGCAAACAATGGCCCAACAAGTGAAAAACCATTCACCAATACAATTTCTAATCAATCTTGTAACTACTCAAAAGAATCTGTGTTTAGACAGTTTAGAACATCTCCTGCCTCTCACAGTTGGGAGGCTCTGAACGATCCCATGTGGCCGGAAAAACCTATTCAGGCAGGCTAGAGGATTTCCAAAGGAGTTTGTAGGTTAAACACTGTCACACCCAGGAATTATTAACTGGAACTGTAAGCTAACTCTTTTTTCAGAGAGAGGTAGTGGGGGAGAGCCCCCCGTAAAGTCAGAGGTTTAGGTGAAAGCACAAGCAGAAAGTAGGCAGACTCTGGTTTTGGGGGTATATGCTCGAGAATTTCCAGGGGGACTCCTGAAGCTCGATCCCGCCTTTGCGTATGCCGAGCCTCCTTCCTCATGACCTTTGTCATGGGCGGAGTTCCTCACTGGCTCCCAGCAGTGATAGAATTCCAGTGGAGCTATTCCAGATCCTGAAAGAGGATGCTGTGGAAAGTGCTGCACTCAATATGCAATATGCAATATGCACTCAATATGCAATATGCCGGCTCACGGCAGTAGGGGAATCTGGCCTCGAGACGTGTTGAAGAAGGTCTCTCGAGGTCTTTCTCGGGTTGAGGCAGGACACCCTGGGGTCCCTCGACTTGTGCAGGTGACCTCAGGGGGCTTCTCATGGTGGCTCTGAGAAGTCAGGGAAACTGGAGGTGGGAGGGGCCTCTCGGCACTCCACTGGGTTTGGTGCATTGGAAGAGGGCCTCATCTCCAGTTGAGGCAGGAACCTCAGGGTTCCTCTGACTTCAGACTCCGATCGCAAGGTCCCTGCAGACTTGGGACAGGAGAGTCAGGCCTCGTCTTGGGTTGAGGCATGGAACTCCGCTTGCCTCTCGAGGTGTTCCCGGGGAGACAGGCCACTTGTCGAGCGGTATTTGGAACCTGGGGGTCTTTTCCCGACGATGCACGGGCGAGTCACTGCCCCTTCGTGTTGACTTCATTCACAGGGTGGAGTTCGAAGAGGTGTCCGGGCATCGGGTTCTTATCAAGAGGGGACCGGGAAATCGGGGTCCTTCGGAATGTGGAACCACCCACGAGGCCACGTCTGGAATGTCGTCGTGAGACCGGCCTCATCCTGAGGTGCGACCGGAAGGTCGGGAACCCCTTCCAGACAAAGCAGGGGAGTCGACCCTCCTGTCCAGATCAGGAGGGTAGAAGAGGCTCCGAGGAAGTGTTGCCGGAAAACTTCGGTGTTCCTCTCGAGGGAGACCGGGATGTCGGGGCACTTTGTGGGTCGCATCAAGGGTGACAAGTACCGTTTCGACCTCCAATTCCTAAAGTGGGACTTCTCCTGAGACGCTGTAGCGGCACAGGGCTACATCTTGCGATGACGGGGGAACCACGTGGTTTTTCTCGAGGTGTAGCAGGATTCTCGAATTACGACGGGGAATTCAGGATGCCTCTTGTGTAGGCCCAGGGAAGTCCAATCTTCCATTCGAGTTGCGAAGGAAAGCTGGGGATTTCTCTCGAGTGACTGCAGGGCCAATAGACCTCATCTAGGCTTGTGTCCAGAAGCCAGTGTTCCTCTCCAGGGGCGACAGGGATCTCGGGGTTGCATTCCAGACACACCCGGGGAGACAGGCCTCCATCTCGAGTGGAAGCAAAGAACCCCGCTCTGCTCTCGAGTCGCGACGGGTATCTCTTGGAGCTCACTGGGTGGACTAAAGCGAGTCAAGCCTCCTGAGGCGTTTGGAGAGAGGTCGCGAGATTGGTCTCTAGGCCATGCAGGAGACGAAGGCCCTCATCTCGCGATGCCGGGGGAGTCTTGGGGTTGTTCTCGAGCGGCGGCCCCAGTGTGCGCTTTCTCACGAGGTACGACGGCGAGGTCAGTGAGCCTCTCGTGGGGCGCCAGGGAAGTCGGGTCTCCATGCGAGTGGCGAGGGCGAGCGCCTCATTGCTCTCGAGCCATGGTAGGGTGCCGGGGACCAGCCCCGGCTGATCCAGGGTATTCGAAGGAGAGACGGCGTAGGCGAAGATCAGGAAACCACTGCTTAATTAAATGTTAATTAAGGATATAAAGAGTAATAGAATGAGGATAGCTCAGTGAGGAAATTCAGTGGAGAAAAGAGGCTGAATAATTCAGCCAGAAGGTAAGAGAAAGAACGACATGGTGAGACCAAGTTTCGGTGAACAAGGCCCGCACTTTATTTTTCAAAGTAGTTTTTATACCTTAAGTTATGCATAGAGGATAATGGGGGAAGGGGTCGAGTCTTGCAGCAAACCAGGCTTTCTTCCTGCAAACTTATCATATGCAAAAGCTTAGGTGATTTGCATCATCTTCTGGCCCGGAGGCCTGTTAACATTTTAAGACCTTTTCTTCAGAAAACTTATTTTTCTCTAAAGGTGGTTGGTCAGGAGCCACCCTCCAAAAAAGCATTAGATAAAGTTGCATTCCTACAGAGCAAAGGTGTGGTGGGCTATAACAAGAAAAAGAATTAACTCAAGGGTCCCAGGTTACAAACATTAAAGCTACTACTTACACCAATTATATTAATCAATACACTGCCAGGGACACAGCAGGTAAGGGATATGGAAACTTAGCAGCAAACAATGGCCCAACAAGTGAAAAACCATTCACCAATACAATTTCTAATCAATCTTGTAACTACTCAAAAGAATCTGTGTTTAGACAGTTTAGAACATCTCCTGCCTCTCACAGTTGGGAGGCTCTGAACGATCCCATGTGGCCGGAAAAACCTATTCAGGCAGGCTAGAGGATTTCCAAAGGAGTTTGTAGGTTAAACACTGTCACACCCAGGAATTATTAACTGGAACTGTAAGCTAACTCTTTTTTCAGAGAGAGGTAGTGGGGGAGAGCCCCCCGTAAAGTCAGAGGTTTAGGTGAAAGCACAAGCAGAAAGTAGGCAGACTCTGGTTTTGGGGGTATATGCTCGAGAATTTCCAGGGGGACTCCTGAAGCTCGATCCCGCCTTTGCGTATGCCGAGCCTCCTTCCTCATGACCTTTGTCATGGGCGGAGTTCCTCACTGGCTCCCAGCAGTGATAGAATTCCAGTGGAGCTATTCCAGATCCTGAAAGATGATGCTGTGGAAAGTGCTGCACTCAATATGCAATATGCAATATGCACTCAATATGCAATATGCCGGCTCACGGCAGTAGGGGAATCTGGCCTCGAGACGTGTTGAAGAAGGTCTCTCGAGGTCTTTCTCGGGTTGAGGCAGGACACCCTGGGGTCCCTCGACTTGTGCAGGTGACCTCAGGGGGCTTCTCATGGTGGCTCTGAGAAGTCAGGGAAACTGGAGGTGGGAGGGGCCTCTCGGCACTCCACTGGGTTTGGTGCATTGGAAGAGGGCCTCATCTCCAGGTGAGGCAGGAACGTCCGGGTTCCTCTGATTTCAGACTCTGATCGCAGGGTCCCTGCAGACTGGGAACAGGAGAGTCAGGCCTCGTCTTGGGTTGTGGCATGGAACTCCGCTTATCTCTCGAGGTCTCCCCGGGGAGAGAGGCCACTTGTCGAGCTGTATTTGGAACCTGGGGGTTTTTCCGGACGATACATGGACGAGTGACTGCCCCTTCGTGTTGACTTCATTCACAGGGTGGAGTTCGGAGAGGTGTCCGGGCATCGGGTTCTTATCAAGAGGGGACCGGGAAATCGGGGTCCTTCACAATGTGGAAGCACCCACGAGGCTACGTCTGGAATGTCGTCGTGAGACCGGCCTCATCCTGAGGTGCGACCGGAAGGTCGGGAACCCCTTCCAGACAAAGCAGCGGAGTCGACCCTCCTGTCGAGATCAGGAGGGCAGAAGGGGCTCAGAGGAAGTGGTTCGGGAAAACCTCGGTGTTCCTCTTGAGGGAGACCGGGATGTCGGGGCACTTTGTGGGTCGCATCAAGGGTGCCAAGTACCGTTTCGACCTCCAATACCTAACGTGGGACTTCTCCTGAGACACTGTAGCGGGAAAGGGCTTCATCTTGCGATGACCGGGGAACCACGTGGATTTTCTCGAGTTGCAGCGGGATTCTCGAGTTACGATGGGGAACTCAGGATGCCTCTTGTGTTGGCCCAGGGAAGTCCAATCTTCCATTCGAGTTGCGAAGGAAAGCTGGGGATTGCTCTCGAGTGACTGCAGGGCCAATAGACCTCATCTAGGCTTGTGTCCAGAAGCCAATGTTCCTCTCCAGGGGCGAAAGGGATCTCGGGGTTGCATTCCAGACGCACCCGGGGAGACAGGCATCCATCTCGAGTGGAAGCAAAGAACCCCGCTCTGCTCTCGAGTCGCGACGGGTATCTCTTGGAGCTCACTGGGTGGACTAAAGGGAGTCAAGCCTCCTGAGGCGTTTGGAGAGAGGTCGAGAGACTGGTCTCTAGGCCATACAGGAGACGAAGGCCCTCAAGTCGCGATGACGGGGGAGGCTCGGGGTTGTTCTCGAGCGGCGGCCCCAGTGTGCGGTTTCTCGCGAGGTACGACGGCGAGGTCAGTGAGCCTCTCGTGGGGCGGCAAGGAAGTCGGGTCTCCATGCGAATGGCGAGGGGGAGCGCGTCTTTACTCTCAAGTCATAGTAGGGGAATCTGGCCTCGAGACGTGTTGAAGAAGGTCTCTCGAGGTCTTTCTCGGGTTGAGGCAGGACACCCTGGGGTCCCTCGACTTGTGCAGGTGACCTCAGGGGGCTTCTCATGGTGGCTCTGAGAAGTCAGGGAAACTGGAGGTGGGAGGGGCCTCTCGGCACTCCACTGGGTTTGGTGCATTGGAAGAGGGCCTCATCTCCAGTTGAGGCAGGAACCTCAGGGTTCCTCTGACTTCAGACTCCGATCGCAAGGTCCCTGCAGACTTGGGACAGGAGAGTCAGGCCTCGTCTTGGGTTGAGGCATGGAACTCCGCTTGCCTCTCGAGGTGTTCCCGGGGAGACAGGCCACTTGTCGAGCGGTATTTGGAACCTGGGGGTCTTTTCCCGACGATGCACGGGCGAGTCACTGCCCCTTCGTGTTGACTTCATTCACAGGGTGGAGTTCGAAGAGGTGTCCGGGCATCGGGTTCTTATCAAGAGGGGACCGGGAAATCGGGGTCCTTCGGAATGTGGAACCACCCACGAGGCCACGTCTGGAATGTCGTCGTGAGACCGGCCTCATCCTGAGGTGCGACCGGAAGGTCGGGAACCCCTTCCAGACAAAGCAGGGGAGTCGACCCTCCTGTCCAGATCAGGAGGGTAGAAGAGGCTCCGAGGAAGTGTTGCCGGAAAACTTCGGTGTTCCTCTCGAGGGAGACCGGGATGTCGGGGCACTTTGTGGGTCGCATCAAGGGTGACAAGTACCGTTTCGACCTCCAATTCCTAAAGTGGGACTTCTCCTGAGACGCTGTAGCGGCACAGGGCTACATCTTGCGATGACGGGGGAACCACGTGGTTTTTCTCGAGGTGTAGCAGGATTCTCGAATTACGACGGGGAATTCAGGATGCCTCTTGTGTAGGCCCAGGGAAGTCCAATCTTCCATTCGAGTTGCGAAGGAAAGCTGGGGATTTCTCTCGAGTGACTGCAGGGCCAATAGACCTCATCTAGGCTTGTGTCCAGAAGCCAGTGTTCCTCTCCAGGGGCGACAGGGATCTCGGGGTTGCATTCCAGACACACCCGGGGAGACAGGCCTCCATCTCGAGTGGAAGCAAAGAACCCCGCTCTGCTCTCGAGTCGCGACGGGTATCTCTTGGAGCTCACTGGGTGGACTAAAGCGAGTCAAGCCTCCTGAGGCGTTTGGAGAGAGGTCGCGAGATTGGTCTCTAGGCCATGCAGGAGACGAAGGCCCTCATCTCGCGATGCCGGGGGAGTCTTGGGGTTGTTCTCGAGCGGCGGCCCCAGTGTGCGCTTTCTCACGAGGTACGACGGCGAGGTCAGTGAGCCTCTCGTGGGGCGCCAGGGAAGTCGGGTCTCCATGCGAGTGGCGAGGGCGAGCGCCTCATTGCTCTCGAGCCATGGTAGGGTGCCGGGGACCAGCCCCGGCTGATCCAGGGTATTCGAAGGAGAGACGGCGTAGGCGAAGATCAGGAAACCACTGCTTAATTAAATGTTAATTAAGGATATAAAGAGTAATAGAATGAGGATAGCTCAGTGAGGAAATTCAGTGGAGAAAAGAGGCTGAATAATTCAGCCAGAAGGTAAGAGAAAGAACGACATGGTGAGACCAAGTTTCGGTGAACAAGGCCCGCACTTTATTTTTCAAAGTAGTTTTTATACCTTAAGTTATGCATAGAGGATAATGGGGGAAGGGGTCGAGTCTTGCAGCAAACCAGGCTTTCTTCCTGCAAACTTATCATATGCAAAAGCTTAGGTGATTTGCATCATCTTCTGGCCCGGAGGCCTGTTAACATTTTAAGACCTTTTCTTCAGAAAACTTATTTTTCTCTAAAGGTGGTTGGTCAGGAGCCACCCTCCAAAAAAGCATTAGATAAAGTTGCATTCCTACAGAGCAAAGGTGTGGTGGGCTATAACAAGAAAAAGAATTAACTCAAGGGTCCCAGGTTACAAACATTAAAGCTACTACTTACACCAATTATATTAATCAATACACTGCCAGGGACACAGCAGGTAAGGGATATGGAAACTTAGCAGCAAACAATGGCCCAACAAGTGAAAAACCATTCACCAATACAATTTCTAATCAATCTTGTAACTACTCAAAAGAATCTGTGTTTAGACAGTTTAGAACATCTCCTGCCTCTCACAGTTGGGAGGCTCTGAACGATCCCATGTGGCCGGAAAAACCTATTCAGGCAGGCTAGAGGATTTCCAAAGGAGTTTGTAGGTTAAACACTGTCACACCCAGGAATTATTAACTGGAACTGTAAGCTAACTCTTTTTTCAGAGAGAGGTAGTGGGGGAGAGCCCCCCGTAAAGTCAGAGGTTTAGGTGAAAGCACAAGCAGAAAGTAGGCAGACTCTGGTTTTGGGGGTATATGCTCGAGAATTTCCAGGGGGACTCCTGAAGCTCGATCCCGCCTTTGCGTATGCCGAGCCTCCTTCCTCATGACCTTTGTCATGGGCGGAGTTCCTCACTGGCTCCCAGCAGTGATAGAATTCCAGTGGAGCTATTCCAGATCCTGAAAGATGATGCTGTGGAAAGTGCTGCACTCAATATGCAATATGCAATATGCACTCAATATGCAATATGCCGGCTCACGGCAGTAGGGGAATCTGGCCTCGAGACGTGTTGAAGAAGGTCTCTCGAGGTCTTTCTCGGGTTGAGGCAGGACACCCTGGGGTCCCTCGACTTGTGCAGGTGACCTCAGGGGGCTTCTCATGGTGGCTCTGAGAAGTCAGGGAAACTGGAGGTGGGAGGGGCCTCTCGGCACTCCACTGGGTTTGGTGCATTGGAAGAGGGCCTCATCTCCAGGTGAGGCAGGAACGTCCGGGTTCCTCTGATTTCAGACTCTGATCGCAGGGTCCCTGCAGACTGGGAACAGGAGAGTCAGGCCTCGTCTTGGGTTGTGGCATGGAACTCCGCTTATCTCTCGAGGTCTCCCCGGGGAGAGAGGCCACTTGTCGAGCTGTATTTGGAACCTGGGGGTTTTTCCGGACGATACATGGACGAGTGACTGCCCCTTCGTGTTGACTTCATTCACAGGGTGGAGTTCGGAGAGGTGTCCGGGCATCGGGTTCTTATCAAGAGGGGACCGGGAAATCGGGGTCCTTCACAATGTGGAAGCACCCACGAGGCTACGTCTGGAATGTCGTCGTGAGACCGGCCTCATCCTGAGGTGCGACCGGAAGGTCGGGAACCCCTTCCAGACAAAGCAGCGGAGTCGACCCTCCTGTCGAGATCAGGAGGGCAGAAGGGGCTCAGAGGAAGTGGTTCGGGAAAACCTCGGTGTTCCTCTTGAGGGAGACCGGGATGTCGGGGCACTTTGTGGGTCGCATCAAGGGTGCCAAGTACCGTTTCGACCTCCAATACCTAACGTGGGACTTCTCCTGAGACACTGTAGCGGGAAAGGGCTTCATCTTGCGATGACCGGGGAACCACGTGGATTTTCTCGAGTTGCAGCGGGATTCTCGAGTTACGATGGGGAACTCAGGATGCCTCTTGTGTTGGCCCAGGGAAGTCCAATCTTCCATTCGAGTTGCGAAGGAAAGCTGGGGATTGCTCTCGAGTGACTGCAGGGCCAATAGACCTCATCTAGGCTTGTGTCCAGAAGCCAATGTTCCTCTCCAGGGGCGAAAGGGATCTCGGGGTTGCATTCCAGACGCACCCGGGGAGACAGGCATCCATCTCGAGTGGAAGCAAAGAACCCCGCTCTGCTCTTGAGTCGCGACGGGTATCTCTTGGAGCTCACTGGGTGGACTAAAGGGAGTCAAGCCTCCTGAGGCGTTTGGAGAGAGGTCGAGAGACTGGTCTCTAGGCCATACAGGAGACGAAGGCCCTCAAGTCGCGATGACGGGGGAGGCTCGGGGTTGTTCTCGAGCGGCGGCCCCAGTGTGCGGTTTCTCGCGAGGTACGACGGCGAGGTCAGTGAGCCTCTCGTGGGGCGGCAAGGAAGTCGGGTCTCCATGCGAATGGCGAGGGGGAGCGCGTCTTTACTCTCAAGTCATAGTAGGGGAATCTGGCCTCGAGACGTGTTGAAGAAGGTCTCTCGAGGTCTTTCTCGGGTTGAGGCAGGACACCCTGGGGTCCCTCGACTTGTGCAGGTGACCTCAGGGGGCTTCTCATGGTGGCTCTGAGAAGTCAGGGAAACTGGAGGTGGGAGGGGCCTCTCGGCACTCCACTGGGTTTGGTGCATTGGAAGAGGGCCTCATCTCCAGTTGAGGCAGGAACCTCAGGGTTCCTCTGACTTCAGACTCCGATCGCAAGGTCCCTGCAGACTTGGGACAGGAGAGTCAGGCCTCGTCTTGGGTTGAGGCATGGAACTCCGCTTGCCTCTCGAGGTGTTCCCGGGGAGACAGGCCACTTGTCGAGCGGTATTTGGAACCTGGGGGTCTTTTCCCGACGATGCACGGGCGAGTCACTGCCCCTTCGTGTTGACTTCATTCACAGGGTGGAGTTCGAAGAGGTGTCCGGGCATCGGGTTCTTATCAAGAGGGGACCGGGAAATCGGGGTCCTTCGGAATGTGGAACCACCCACGAGGCCACGTCTGGAATGTCGTCGTGAGACCGGCCTCATCCTGAGGTGCGACCGGAAGGTCGGGAACCCCTTCCAGACAAAGCAGGGGAGTCGACCCTCCTGTCCAGATCAGGAGGGTAGAAGAGGCTCCGAGGAAGTGTTGCCGGAAAACTTCGGTGTTCCTCTCGAGGGAGACCGGGATGTCGGGGCACTTTGTGGGTCGCATCAAGGGTGACAAGTACCGTTTCGACCTCCAATTCCTAAAGTGGGACTTCTCCTGAGACGCTGTAGCGGCACAGGGCTACATCTTGCGATGACGGGGGAACCACGTGGTTTTTCTCGAGGTGTAGCAGGATTCTCGAATTACGACGGGGAATTCAGGATGCCTCTTGTGTAGGCCCAGGGAAGTCCAATCTTCCATTCGAGTTGCGAAGGAAAGCTGGGGATTTCTCTCGAGTGACTGCAGGGCCAATAGACCTCATCTAGGCTTGTGTCCAGAAGCCAGTGTTCCTCTCCAGGGGCGACAGGGATCTCGGGGTTGCATTCCAGACACACCCGGGGAGACAGGCCTCCATCTCGAGTGGAAGCAAAGAACCCCGCTCTGCTCTCGAGTCGCGACGGGTATCTCTTGGAGCTCACTGGGTGGACTAAAGCGAGTCAAGCCTCCTGAGGCGTTTGGAGAGAGGTCGCGAGATTGGTCTCTAGGCCATGCAGGAGACGAAGGCCCTCATCTCGCGATGCCGGGGGAGTCTTGGGGTTGTTCTCGAGCGGCGGCCCCAGTGTGCGCTTTCTCACGAGGTACGACGGCGAGGTCAGTGAGCCTCTCGTGGGGCGCCAGGGAAGTCGGGTCTCCATGCGAGTGGCGAGGGCGAGCGCCTCATTGCTCTCGAGCCATGGTAGGGTGCCGGGGACCAGCCCCGGCTGATCCAGGGTATTCGAAGGAGAGACGGCGTAGGCGAAGATCAGGAAACCACTGCTTAATTAAATGTTAATTAAGGATATAAAGAGTAATAGAATGAGGATAGCTCAGTGAGGAAATTCAGTGGAGAAAAGAGGCTGAATAATTCAGCCAGAAGGTAAGAGAAAGAACGACATGGTGAGACCAAGTTTCGGTGAACAAGGCCCGCACTTTATTTTTCAAAGTAGTTTTTATACCTTAAGTTATGCATAGAGGATAATGGGGGAAGGGGTCGAGTCTTGCAGCAAACCAGGCTTTCTTCCTGCAAACTTATCATATGCAAAAGCTTAGGTGATTTGCATCATCTTCTGGCCCGGAGGCCTGTTAACATTTTAAGACCTTTTCTTCAGAAAACTTATTTTTCTCTAAAGGTGGTTGGTCAGGAGCCACCCTCCAAAAAAGCATTAGATAAAGTTGCATTCCTACAGAGCAAAGGTGTGGTGGGCTATAACAAGAAAAAGAATTAACTCAAGGGTCCCAGGTTACAAACATTAAAGCTACTACTTACACCAATTATATTAATCAATACACTGCCAGGGACACAGCAGGTAAGGGATATGGAAACTTAGCAGCAAACAATGGCCCAACAAGTGAAAAACCATTCACCAATACAATTTCTAATCAATCTTGTAACTACTCAAAAGAATCTGTGTTTAGACAGTTTAGAACATCTCCTGCCTCTCACAGTTGGGAGGCTCTGAACGATCCCATGTGGCCGGAAAAACCTATTCAGGCAGGCTAGAGGATTTCCAAAGGAGTTTGTAGGTTAAACACTGTCACACCCAGGAATTATTAACTGGAACTGTAAGCTAACTCTTTTTTCAGAGAGAGGTAGTGGGGGAGAGCCCCCCGTAAAGTCAGAGGTTTAGGTGAAAGCACAAGCAGAAAGTAGGCAGACTCTGGTTTTGGGGGTATATGCTCGAGAATTTCCAGGGGGACTCCTGAAGCTCGATCCCGCCTTTGCGTATGCCGAGCCTCCTTCCTCATGACCTTTGTCATGGGCGGAGTTCCTCACTGGCTCCCAGCAGTGATAGAATTCCAGTGGAGCTATTCCAGATCCTGAAAGAGGATGCTGTGGAAAGTGCTGCACTCAATATGCAATATGCAATATGCACTCAATATGCAATATGCCGGCTCACGGCAGTAGGGGAATCTGGCCTCGAGACGTGTTGAAGAAGGTCTCTCGAGGTCTTTCTCGGGTTGAGGCAGGACACCCTGGGGTCCCTCGACTTGTGCAGGTGACCTCAGGGGGCTTCTCATGGTGGCTCTGAGAAGTCAGGGAAACTGGAGGTGGGAGGGGCCTCTCGGCACTCCACTGGGTTTGGTGCATTGGAAGAGGGCCTCATCTCCAGTTGAGGCAGGAACCTCAGGGTTCCTCTGACTTCAGACTCCGATCGCAAGGTCCCTGCAGACTTGGGACAGGAGAGTCAGGCCTCGTCTTGGGTTGAGGCATGGAACTCCGCTTGCCTCTCGAGGTGTTCCCGGGGAGACAGGCCACTTGTCGAGCGGTATTTGGAACCTGGGGGTCTTTTCCCGACGATGCACGGGCGAGTCACTGCCCCTTCGTGTTGACTTCATTCACAGGGTGGAGTTCGAAGAGGTGTCCGGGCATCGGGTTCTTATCAAGAGGGGACCGGGAAATCGGGGTCCTTCGGAATGTGGAACCACCCACGAGGCCACGTCTGGAATGTCGTCGTGAGACCGGCCTCATCCTGAGGTGCGACCGGAAGGTCGGGAACCCCTTCCAGACAAAGCAGGGGAGTCGACCCTCCTGTCCAGATCAGGAGGGTAGAAGAGGCTCCGAGGAAGTGTTGCCGGAAAACTTCGGTGTTCCTCTCGAGGGAGACCGGGATGTCGGGGCACTTTGTGGGTCGCATCAAGGGTGACAAGTACCGTTTCGACCTCCAATTCCTAAAGTGGGACTTCTCCTGAGACGCTGTAGCGGCACAGGGCTACATCTTGCGATGACGGGGGAACCACGTGGTTTTTCTCGAGGTGTAGCAGGATTCTCGAATTACGACGGGGAATTCAGGATGCCTCTTGTGTAGGCCCAGGGAAGTCCAATCTTCCATTCGAGTTGCGAAGGAAAGCTGGGGATTTCTCTCGAGTGACTGCAGGGCCAATAGACCTCATCTAGGCTTGTGTCCAGAAGCCAGTGTTCCTCTCCAGGGGCGACAGGGATCTCGGGGTTGCATTCCAGACACACCCGGGGAGACAGGCCTCCATCTCGAGTGGAAGCAAAGAACCCCGCTCTGCTCTCGAGTCGCGACGGGTATCTCTTGGAGCTCACTGGGTGGACTAAAGCGAGTCAAGCCTCCTGAGGCGTTTGGAGAGAGGTCGCGAGATTGGTCTCTAGGCCATGCAGGAGACGAAGGCCCTCATCTCGCGATGCCGGGGGAGTCTTGGGGTTGTTCTCGAGCGGCGGCCCCAGTGTGCGCTTTCTCACGAGGTACGACGGCGAGGTCAGTGAGCCTCTCGTGGGGCGCCAGGGAAGTCGGGTCTCCATGCGAGTGGCGAGGGCGAGCGCCTCATTGCTCTCGAGCCATGGTAGGGTGCCGGGGACCAGCCCCGGCTGATCCAGGGTATTCGAAGGAGAGACGGCGTAGGCGAAGATCAGGAAACCACTGCTTAATTAAATGTTAATTAAGGATATAAAGAGTAATAGAATGAGGATAGCTCAGTGAGGAAATTCAGTGGAGAAAAGAGGCTGAATAATTCAGCCAGAAGGTAAGAGAAAGAACGACATGGTGAGACCAAGTTTCGGTGAACAAGGCCCGCACTTTATTTTTCAAAGTAGTTTTTATACCTTAAGTTATGCATAGAGGATAATGGGGGAAGGGGTCGAGTCTTGCAGCAAACCAGGCTTTCTTCCTGCAAACTTATCATATGCAAAAGCTTAGGTGATTTGCATCATCTTCTGGCCCGGAGGCCTGTTAACATTTTAAGACCTTTTCTTCAGAAAACTTATTTTTCTCTAAAGGTGGTTGGTCAGGAGCCACCCTCCAAAAAAGCATTAGATAAAGTTGCATTCCTACAGAGCAAAGGTGTGGTGGGCTATAACAAGAAAAAGAATTAACTCAAGGGTCCCAGGTTACAAACATTAAAGCTACTACTTACACCAATTATATTAATCAATACACTGCCAGGGACACAGCAGGTAAGGGATATGGAAACTTAGCAGCAAACAATGGCCCAACAAGTGAAAAACCATTCACCAATACAATTTCTAATCAATCTTGTAACTACTCAAAAGAATCTGTGTTTAGACAGTTTAGAACATCTCCTGCCTCTCACAGTTGGGAGGCTCTGAACGATCCCATGTGGCCGGAAAAACCTATTCAGGCAGGCTAGAGGATTTCCAAAGGAGTTTGTAGGTTAAACACTGTCACACCCAGGAATTATTAACTGGAACTGTAAGCTAACTCTTTTTTCAGAGAGAGGTAGTGGGGGAGAGCCCCCCGTAAAGTCAGAGGTTTAGGTGAAAGCACAAGCAGAAAGTAGGCAGACTCTGGTTTTGGGGGTATATGCTCGAGAATTTCCAGGGGGACTCCTGAAGCTCGATCCCGCCTTTGCGTATGCCGAGCCTCCTTCCTCATGACCTTTGTCATGGGCGGAGTTCCTCACTGGCTCCCAGCAGTGATAGAATTCCAGTGGAGCTATTCCAGATCCTGAAAGAGGATGCTGTGGAAAGTGCTGCACTCAATATGCAATATGCAATATGCACTCAATATGCAATATGCCGGCTCACGGCAGTAGGGGAATCTGGCCTCGAGACGTGTTGAAGAAGGTCTCTCGAGGTCTTTCTCGGGTTGAGGCAGGACACCCTGGGGTCCCTCGACTTGTGCAGGTGACCTCAGGGGGCTTCTCATGGTGGCTCTGAGAAGTCAGGGAAACTGGAGGTGGGAGGGGCCTCTCGGCACTCCACTGGGTTTGGTGCATTGGAAGAGGGCCTCATCTCCAGTTGAGGCAGGAACCTCAGGGTTCCTCTGACTTCAGACTCCGATCGCAAGGTCCCTGCAGACTTGGGACAGGAGAGTCAGGCCTCGTCTTGGGTTGAGGCATGGAACTCCGCTTGCCTCTCGAGGTGTTCCCGGGGAGACAGGCCACTTGTCGAGCGGTATTTGGAACCTGGGGGTCTTTTCCCGACGATGCACGGGCGAGTCACTGCCCCTTCGTGTTGACTTCATTCACAGGGTGGAGTTCGAAGAGGTGTCCGGGCATCGGGTTCTTATCAAGAGGGGACCGGGAAATCGGGGTCCTTCGGAATGTGGAACCACCCACGAGGCCACGTCTGGAATGTCGTCGTGAGACCGGCCTCATCCTGAGGTGCGACCGGAAGGTCGGGAACCCCTTCCAGACAAAGCAGGGGAGTCGACCCTCCTGTCCAGATCAGGAGGGTAGAAGGGGCTCAGAGGAAGTGGTGCGGGAAAACCTCGGTGTTCCTCTTGAGGGAGACCGGGATGTCGGGGCACTTTGTGGGTCGCATCAAGGGTGCCAAGTACCGTTTCGACCTCCAATACCTAACGTGGGACTTCTCCTGAGACACTGTAGCGGGAAAGGGCTTCATCTTGCGATGACGGGGGAACCACGTGGATTTTCTCGAGTTGCAGCGGGATTCTCGAGTTACGACGGGGAATTCAGGATGCCTCTTGTGTTGGCCCAGGGAAGTCCAATCTTCCATTCGAGTTGCGAAGGAAAGCTGGGGATTGCTCTCGAGTGACTGCAGGGCCAATAGACCTCATCTAGGCTTGTGTCCAGAAGCCAATGTTCCTCTCCAGGGGCGAAAGGGATCTCGGGGTTGCATTCCAGACGCACCCGGGGAGACAGGCATCCATCTCGAGTGGAAGCAAAGAACCCCGCTCTGCTCTCGAGTCGCGACGGGTATCTCTTGGAGCTCACTGGGTGGACTAAAGGGAGTCAAGCCTCCTGAGGCGTTTGGAGAGAGGTCGAGAGACTGGTCTCTAGGCCATACAGGAGACGAAGGCCCTCAAGTCGCGATGACGGGGGAGGCTCGGGGTTGTTCTCGAGCGGCGGCCCCAGTGTGCGGTTTCTCGCGAGGTACGACGGCGAGGTCAGTGAGCCTCTCGTGGGGCGGCAAGGAAGTCGGGTCTCCATGCGAATGGCGAGGGGGAGCGCGTCTTTACTCTCAAGTCATAGTAGGGGAATCTGGCCTCGAGACGTGTTGAAGAAGGTCTCTCGAGGTCTTTCTCGGGTTGAGGCAGGACACCCTGGGGTCCCTCGACTTGTGCAGGTGACCTCAGGGGGCTTCTCATGGTGGCTCTGAGAAGTCAGGGAAACTGGAGGTGGGAGGGGCCTCTCGGCACTCCACTGGGTTTGGTGCATTGGAAGAGGGCCTCATCTCCAGTTGAGGCAGGAACCTCAGGGTTCCTCTGACTTCAGACTCCGATCGCAAGGTCCCTGCAGACTTGGGACAGGAGAGTCAGGCCTCGTCTTGGGTTGAGGCATGGAACTCCGCTTGCCTCTCGAGGTGTTCCCGGGGAGACAGGCCACTTGTCGAGCGGTATTTGGAACCTGGGGGTCTTTTCCCGACGATGCACGGGCGAGTCACTGCCCCTTCGTGTTGACTTCATTCACAGGGTGGAGTTCGAAGAGGTGTCCGGGCATCGGGTTCTTATCAAGAGGGGACCGGGAAATCGGGGTCCTTCGGAATGTGGAACCACCCACGAGGCCACGTCTGGAATGTCGTCGTGAGACCGGCCTCATCCTGAGGTGCGACCGGAAGGTCGGGAACCCCTTCCAGACAAAGCAGGGGAGTCGACCCTCCTGTCCAGATCAGGAGGGTAGAAGAGGCTCCGAGGAAGTGTTGCCGGAAAACTTCGGTGTTCCTCTCGAGGGAGACCGGGATGTCGGGGCACTTTGTGGGTCGCATCAAGGGTGACAAGTACCGTTTCGACCTCCAATTCCTAAAGTGGGACTTCTCCTGAGACGCTGTAGCGGCACAGGGCTACATCTTGCGATGACGGGGGAACCACGTGGTTTTTCTCGAGGTGTAGCAGGATTCTCGAATTACGACGGGGAATTCAGGATGCCTCTTGTGTAGGCCCAGGGAAGTCCAATCTTCCATTCGAGTTGCGAAGGAAAGCTGGGGATTTCTCTCGAGTGACTGCAGGGCCAATAGACCTCATCTAGGCTTGTGTCCAGAAGCCAGTGTTCCTCTCCAGGGGCGACAGGGATCTCGGGGTTGCATTCCAGACACACCCGGGGAGACAGGCCTCCATCTCGAGTGGAAGCAAAGAACCCCGCTCTGCTCTCGAGTCGCGACGGGTATCTCTTGGAGCTCACTGGGTGGACTAAAGCGAGTCAAGCCTCCTGAGGCGTTTGGAGAGAGGTCGCGAGATTGGTCTCTAGGCCATGCAGGAGACGAAGGCCCTCATCTCGCGATGCCGGGGGAGTCTTGGGGTTGTTCTCGAGCGGCGGCCCCAGTGTGCGCTTTCTCACGAGGTACGACGGCGAGGTCAGTGAGCCTCTCGTGGGGCGCCAGGGAAGTCGGGTCTCCATGCGAGTGGCGAGGGCGAGCGCCTCATTGCTCTCGAGCCATGGTAGGGTGCCGGGGACCAGCCCCGGCTGATCCAGGGTATTCGAAGGAGAGACGGCGTAGGCGAAGATCAGGAAACCACTGCTTAATTAAATGTTAATTAAGGATATAAAGAGTAATAGAATGAGGATAGCTCAGTGAGGAAATTCAGTGGAGAAAAGAGGCTGAATAATTCAGCCAGAAGGTAAGAGAAAGAACGACATGGTGAGACCAAGTTTCGGTGAACAAGGCCCGCACTTTATTTTTCAAAGTAGTTTTTATACCTTAAGTTATGCATAGAGGATAATGGGGGAAGGGGTCGAGTCTTGCAGCAAACCAGGCTTTCTTCCTGCAAACTTATCATATGCAAAAGCTTAGGTGATTTGCATCATCTTCTGGCCCGGAGGCCTGTTAACATTTTAAGACCTTTTCTTCAGAAAACTTATTTTTCTCTAAAGGTGGTTGGTCAGGAGCCACCCTCCAAAAAAGCATTAGATAAAGTTGCATTCCTACAGAGCAAAGGTGTGGTGGGCTATAACAAGAAAAAGAATTAACTCAAGGGTCCCAGGTTACAAACATTAAAGCTACTACTTACACCAATTATATTAATCAATACACTGCCAGGGACACAGCAGGTAAGGGATATGGAAACTTAGCAGCAAACAATGGCCCAACAAGTGAAAAACCATTCACCAATACAATTTCTAATCAATCTTGTAACTACTCAAAAGAATCTGTGTTTAGACAGTTTAGAACATCTCCTGCCTCTCACAGTTGGGAGGCTCTGAACGATCCCATGTGGCCGGAAAAACCTATTCAGGCAGGCTAGAGGATTTCCAAAGGAGTTTGTAGGTTAAACACTGTCACACCCAGGAATTATTAACTGGAACTGTAAGCTAACTCTTTTTTCAGAGAGAGGTAGTGGGGGAGAGCCCCCCGTAAAGTCAGAGGTTTAGGTGAAAGCACAAGCAGAAAGTAGGCAGACTCTGGTTTTGGGGGTATATGCTCGAGAATTTCCAGGGGGACTCCTGAAGCTCGATCCCGCCTTTGCGTATGCCGAGCCTCCTTCCTCATGACCTTTGTCATGGGCGGAGTTCCTCACTGGCTCCCAGCAGTGATAGAATTCCAGTGGAGCTATTCCAGATCCTGAAAGAGGATGCTGTGGAAAGTGCTGCACTCAATATGCAATATGCAATATGCACTCAATATGCAATATGCCGGCTCACGGCAGTAGGGGAATCTGGCCTCGAGACGTGTTGAAGAAGGTCTCTCGAGGTCTTTCTCGGGTTGAGGCAGGACACCCTGGGGTCCCTCGACTTGTGCAGGTGACCTCAGGGGGCTTCTCATGGTGGCTCTGAGAAGTCAGGGAAACTGGAGGTGGGAGGGGCCTCTCGGCACTCCACTGGGTTTGGTGCATTGGAAGAGGGCCTCATCTCCAGTTGAGGCAGGAACCTCAGGGTTCCTCTGACTTCAGACTCCGATCGCAAGGTCCCTGCAGACTTGGGACAGGAGAGTCAGGCCTCGTCTTGGGTTGAGGCATGGAACTCCGCTTGCCTCTCGAGGTGTTCCCGGGGAGACAGGCCACTTGTCGAGCGGTATTTGGAACCTGGGGGTCTTTTCCCGACGATGCACGGGCGAGTCACTGCCCCTTCGTGTTGACTTCATTCACAGGGTGGAGTTCGAAGAGGTGTCCGGGCATCGGGTTCTTATCAAGAGGGGACCGGGAAATCGGGGTCCTTCGGAATGTGGAACCACCCACGAGGCCACGTCTGGAATGTCGTCGTGAGACCGGCCTCATCCTGAGGTGCGACCGGAAGGTCGGGAACCCCTTCCAGACAAAGCAGGGGAGTCGACCCTCCTGTCCAGATCAGGAGGGTAGAAGAGGCTCCGAGGAAGTGTTGCCGGAAAACTTCGGTGTTCCTCTCGAGGGAGACCGGGATGTCGGGGCACTTTGTGGGTCGCATCAAGGGTGACAAGTACCGTTTCGACCTCCAATTCCTAAAGTGGGACTTCTCCTGAGACGCTGTAGCGGCACAGGGCTACATCTTGCGATGACGGGGGAACCACGTGGTTTTTCTCGAGGTGTAGCAGGATTCTCGAATTACGACGGGGAATTCAGGATGCCTCTTGTGTAGGCCCAGGGAAGTCCAATCTTCCATTCGAGTTGCGAAGGAAAGCTGGGGATTTCTCTCGAGTGACTGCAGGGCCAATAGACCTCATCTAGGCTTGTGTCCAGAAGCCAGTGTTCCTCTCCAGGGGCGACAGGGATCTCGGGGTTGCATTCCAGACACACCCGGGGAGACAGGCCTCCATCTCGAGTGGAAGCAAAGAACCCCGCTCTGCTCTCGAGTCGCGACGGGTATCTCTTGGAGCTCACTGGGTGGACTAAAGCGAGTCAAGCCTCCTGAGGCGTTTGGAGAGAGGTCGCGAGATTGGTCTCTAGGCCATGCAGGAGACGAAGGCCCTCATCTCGCGATGCCGGGGGAGTCTTGGGGTTGTTCTCGAGCGGCGGCCCCAGTGTGCGCTTTCTCACGAGGTACGACGGCGAGGTCAGTGAGCCTCTCGTGGGGCGCCAGGGAAGTCGGGTCTCCATGCGAGTGGCGAGGGCGAGCGCCTCATTGCTCTCGAGCCATGGTAGGGTGCCGGGGACCAGCCCCGGCTGATCCAGGGTATTCGAAGGAGAGACGGCGTAGGCGAAGATCAGGAAACCACTGCTTAATTAAATGTTAATTAAGGATATAAAGAGTAATAGAATGAGGATAGCTCAGTGAGGAAATTCAGTGGAGAAAAGAGGCTGAATAATTCAGCCAGAAGGTAAGAGAAAGAACGACATGGTGAGACCAAGTTTCGGTGAACAAGGCCCGCACTTTATTTTTCAAAGTAGTTTTTATACCTTAAGTTATGCATAGAGGATAATGGGGGAAGGGGTCGAGTCTTGCAGCAAACCAGGCTTTCTTCCTGCAAACTTATCATATGCAAAAGCTTAGGTGATTTGCATCATCTTCTGGCCCGGAGGCCTGTTAACATTTTAAGACCTTTTCTTCAGAAAACTTATTTTTCTCTAAAGGTGGTTGGTCAGGAGCCACCCTCCAAAAAAGCATTAGATAAAGTTGCATTCCTACAGAGCAAAGGTGTGGTGGGCTATAACAAGAAAAAGAATTAACTCAAGGGTCCCAGGTTACAAACATTAAAGCTACTACTTACACCAATTATATTAATCAATACACTGCCAGGGACACAGCAGGTAAGGGATATGGAAACTTAGCAGCAAACAATGGCCCAACAAGTGAAAAACCATTCACCAATACAATTTCTAATCAATCTTGTAACTACTCAAAAGAATCTGTGTTTAGACAGTTTAGAACATCTCCTGCCTCTCACAGTTGGGAGGCTCTGAACGATCCCATGTGGCCGGAAAAACCTATTCAGGCAGGCTAGAGGATTTCCAAAGGAGTTTGTAGGTTAAACACTGTCACACCCAGGAATTATTAACTGGAACTGTAAGCTAACTCTTTTTTCAGAGAGAGGTAGTGGGGGAGAGCCCCCCGTAAAGTCAGAGGTTTAGGTGAAAGCACAAGCAGAAAGTAGGCAGACTCTGGTTTTGGGGGTATATGCTCGAGAATTTCCAGGGGGACTCCTGAAGCTCGATCCCGCCTTTGCGTATGCCGAGCCTCCTTCCTCATGACCTTTGTCATGGGCGGAGTTCCTCACTGGCTCCCAGCAGTGATAGAATTCCAGTGGAGCTATTCCAGATCCTGAAAGAGGATGCTGTGGAAAGTGCTGCACTCAATATGCAATATGCAATATGCACTCAATATGCAATATGCCGGCTCACGGCAGTAGGGGAATCTGGCCTCGAGACGTGTTGAAGAAGGTCTCTCGAGGTCTTTCTCGGGTTGAGGCAGGACACCCTGGGGTCCCTCGACTTGTGCAGGTGACCTCAGGGGGCTTCTCATGGTGGCTCTGAGAAGTCAGGGAAACTGGAGGTGGGAGGGGCCTCTCGGCACTCCACTGGGTTTGGTGCATTGGAAGAGGGCCTCATCTCCAGTTGAGGCAGGAACCTCAGGGTTCCTCTGACTTCAGACTCCGATCGCAAGGTCCCTGCAGACTTGGGACAGGAGAGTCAGGCCTCGTCTTGGGTTGAGGCATGGAACTCCGCTTGCCTCTCGAGGTGTTCCCGGGGAGACAGGCCACTTGTCGAGCGGTATTTGGAACCTGGGGGTCTTTTCCCGACGATGCACGGGCGAGTCACTGCCCCTTCGTGTTGACTTCATTCACAGGGTGGAGTTCGAAGAGGTGTCCGGGCATCGGGTTCTTATCAAGAGGGGACCGGGAAATCGGGGTCCTTCGGAATGTGGAACCACCCACGAGGCCACGTCTGGAATGTCGTCGTGAGACCGGCCTCATCCTGAGGTGCGACCGGAAGGTCGGGAACCCCTTCCAGACAAAGCAGGGGAGTCGACCCTCCTGTCCAGATCAGGAGGGTAGAAGAGGCTCCGAGGAAGTGTTGCCGGAAAACTTCGGTGTTCCTCTCGAGGGAGACCGGGATGTCGGGGCACTTTGTGGGTCGCATCAAGGGTGACAAGTACCGTTTCGACCTCCAATTCCTAAAGTGGGACTTCTCCTGAGACGCTGTAGCGGCACAGGGCTACATCTTGCGATGACGGGGGAACCACGTGGTTTTTCTCGAGGTGTAGCAGGATTCTCGAATTACGACGGGGAATTCAGGATGCCTCTTGTGTAGGCCCAGGGAAGTCCAATCTTCCATTCGAGTTGCGAAGGAAAGCTGGGGATTTCTCTCGAGTGACTGCAGGGCCAATAGACCTCATCTAGGCTTGTGTCCAGAAGCCAGTGTTCCTCTCCAGGGGCGACAGGGATCTCGGGGTTGCATTCCAGACACACCCGGGGAGACAGGCCTCCATCTCGAGTGGAAGCAAAGAACCCCGCTCTGCTCTCGAGTCGCGACGGGTATCTCTTGGAGCTCACTGGGTGGACTAAAGCGAGTCAAGCCTCCTGAGGCGTTTGGAGAGAGGTCGCGAGATTGGTCTCTAGGCCATGCAGGAGACGAAGGCCCTCATCTCGCGATGCCGGGGGAGTCTTGGGGTTGTTCTCGAGCGGCGGCCCCAGTGTGCGCTTTCTCACGAGGTACGACGGCGAGGTCAGTGAGCCTCTCGTGGGGCGCCAGGGAAGTCGGGTCTCCATGCGAGTGGCGAGGGCGAGCGCCTCATTGCTCTCGAGCCATGGTAGGGTGCCGGGGACCAGCCCCGGCTGATCCAGGGTATTCGAAGGAGAGACGGCGTAGGCGAAGATCAGGAAACCACTGCTTAATTAAATGTTAATTAAGGATATAAAGAGTAATAGAATGAGGATAGCTCAGTGAGGAAATTCAGTGGAGAAAAGAGGCTGAATAATTCAGCCAGAAGGTAAGAGAAAGAACGACATGGTGAGACCAAGTTTCGGTGAACAAGGCCCGCACTTTATTTTTCAAAGTAGTTTTTATACCTTAAGTTATGCATAGAGGATAATGGGGGAAGGGGTCGAGTCTTGCAGCAAACCAGGCTTTCTTCCTGCAAACTTATCATATGCAAAAGCTTAGGTGATTTGCATCATCTTCTGGCCCGGAGGCCTGTTAACATTTTAAGACCTTTTCTTCAGAAAACTTATTTTTCTCTAAAGGTGGTTGGTCAGGAGCCACCCTCCAAAAAAGCATTAGATAAAGTTGCATTCCTACAGAGCAAAGGTGTGGTGGGCTATAACAAGAAAAAGAATTAACTCAAGGGTCCCAGGTTACAAACATTAAAGCTACTACTTACACCAATTATATTAATCAATACACTGCCAGGGACACAGCAGGTAAGGGATATGGAAACTTAGCAGCAAACAATGGCCCAACAAGTGAAAAACCATTCACCAATACAATTTCTAATCAATCTTGTAACTACTCAAAAGAATCTGTGTTTAGACAGTTTAGAACATCTCCTGCCTCTCACAGTTGGGAGGCTCTGAACGATCCCATGTGGCCGGAAAAACCTATTCAGGCAGGCTAGAGGATTTCCAAAGGAGTTTGTAGGTTAAACACTGTCACACCCAGGAATTATTAACTGGAACTGTAAGCTAACTCTTTTTTCAGAGAGAGGTAGTGGGGGAGAGCCCCCCGTAAAGTCAGAGGTTTAGGTGAAAGCACAAGCAGAAAGTAGGCAGACTCTGGTTTTGGGGGTATATGCTCGAGAATTTCCAGGGGGACTCCTGAAGCTCGATCCCGCCTTTGCGTATGCCGAGCCTCCTTCCTCATGACCTTTGTCATGGGCGGAGTTCCTCACTGGCTCCCAGCAGTGATAGAATTCCAGTGGAGCTATTCCAGATCCTGAAAGAGGATGCTGTGGAAAGTGCTGCACTCAATATGCAATATGCAATATGCACTCAATATGCAATATGCCGGCTCACGGCAGTAGGGGAATCTGGCCTCGAGACGTGTTGAAGAAGGTCTCTCGAGGTCTTTCTCGGGTTGAGGCAGGACACCCTGGGGTCCCTCGACTTGTGCAGGTGACCTCAGGGGGCTTCTCATGGTGGCTCTGAGAAGTCAGGGAAACTGGAGGTGGGAGGGGCCTCTCGGCACTCCACTGGGTTTGGTGCATTGGAAGAGGGCCTCATCTCCAGTTGAGGCAGGAACCTCAGGGTTCCTCTGACTTCAGACTCCGATCGCAAGGTCCCTGCAGACTTGGGACAGGAGAGTCAGGCCTCGTCTTGGGTTGAGGCATGGAACTCCGCTTGCCTCTCGAGGTGTTCCCGGGGAGACAGGCCACTTGTCGAGCGGTATTTGGAACCTGGGGGTCTTTTCCCGACGATGCACGGGCGAGTCACTGCCCCTTCGTGTTGACTTCATTCACAGGGTGGAGTTCGAAGAGGTGTCCGGGCATCGGGTTCTTATCAAGAGGGGACCGGGAAATCGGGGTCCTTCGGAATGTGGAACCACCCACGAGGCCACGTCTGGAATGTCGTCGTGAGACCGGCCTCATCCTGAGGTGCGACCGGAAGGTCGGGAACCCCTTCCAGACAAAGCAGGGGAGTCGACCCTCCTGTCCAGATCAGGAGGGTAGAAGGGGCTCAGAGGAAGTGGTGCGGGAAAACCTCGGTGTTCCTCTTGAGGGAGACCGGGATGTCGGGGCACTTTGTGGGTCGCATCAAGGGTGCCAAGTACCGTTTCGACCTCCAATACCTAACGTGGGACTTCTCCTGAGACACTGTAGCGGGAAAGGGCTTCATCTTGCGATGACGGGGGAACCACGTGGATTTTCTCGAGTTGCAGCGGGATTCTCGAGTTACGACGGGGAATTCAGGATGCCTCTTGTGTTGGCCCAGGGAAGTCCAATCTTCCATTCGAGTTGCGAAGGAAAGCTGGGGATTGCTCTCGAGTGACTGCAGGGCCAATAGACCTCATCTAGGCTTGTGTCCAGAAGCCAATGTTCCTCTCCAGGGGCGAAAGGGATCTCGGGGTTGCATTCCAGACGCACCCGGGGAGACAGGCATCCATCTCGAGTGGAAGCAAAGAACCCCGCTCTGCTCTCGAGTCGCGACGGGTATCTCTTGGAGCTCACTGGGTGGACTAAAGGGAGTCAAGCCTCCTGAGGCGTTTGGAGAGAGGTCGAGAGACTGGTCTCTAGGCCATACAGGAGACGAAGGCCCTCAAGTCGCGATGACGGGGGAGGCTCGGGGTTGTTCTCGAGCGGCGGCCCCAGTGTGCGGTTTCTCGCGAGGTACGACGGCGAGGTCAGTGAGCCTCTCGTGGGGCGGCAAGGAAGTCGGGTCTCCATGCGAATGGCGAGGGGGAGCGCGTCTTTACTCTCAAGTCATAGTAGGGGAATCTGGCCTCGAGACGTGTTGAAGAAGGTCTCTCGAGGTCTTTCTCGGGTTGAGGCAGGACACCCTGGGGTCCCTCGACTTGTGCAGGTGACCTCAGGGGGCTTCTCATGGTGGCTCTGAGAAGTCAGGGAAACTGGAGGTGGGAGGGGCCTCTCGGCACTCCACTGGGTTTGGTGCATTGGAAGAGGGCCTCATCTCCAGTTGAGGCAGGAACCTCAGGGTTCCTCTGACTTCAGACTCCGATCGCAAGGTCCCTGCAGACTTGGGACAGGAGAGTCAGGCCTCGTCTTGGGTTGAGGCATGGAACTCCGCTTGCCTCTCGAGGTGTTCCCGGGGAGACAGGCCACTTGTCGAGCGGTATTTGGAACCTGGGGGTCTTTTCCCGACGATGCACGGGCGAGTCACTGCCCCTTCGTGTTGACTTCATTCACAGGGTGGAGTTCGAAGAGGTGTCCGGGCATCGGGTTCTTATCAAGAGGGGACCGGGAAATCGGGGTCCTTCGGAATGTGGAACCACCCACGAGGCCACGTCTGGAATGTCGTCGTGAGACCGGCCTCATCCTGAGGTGCGACCGGAAGGTCGGGAACCCCTTCCAGACAAAGCAGGGGAGTCGACCCTCCTGTCCAGATCAGGAGGGTAGAAGAGGCTCCGAGGAAGTGTTGCCGGAAAACTTCGGTGTTCCTCTCGAGGGAGACCGGGATGTCGGGGCACTTTGTGGGTCGCATCAAGGGTGACAAGTACCGTTTCGACCTCCAATTCCTAAAGTGGGACTTCTCCTGAGACGCTGTAGCGGCACAGGGCTACATCTTGCGATGACGGGGGAACCACGTGGTTTTTCTCGAGGTGTAGCAGGATTCTCGAATTACGACGGGGAATTCAGGATGCCTCTTGTGTAGGCCCAGGGAAGTCCAATCTTCCATTCGAGTTGCGAAGGAAAGCTGGGGATTTCTCTCGAGTGACTGCAGGGCCAATAGACCTCATCTAGGCTTGTGTCCAGAAGCCAGTGTTCCTCTCCAGGGGCGACAGGGATCTCGGGGTTGCATTCCAGACACACCCGGGGAGACAGGCCTCCATCTCGAGTGGAAGCAAAGAACCCCGCTCTGCTCTCGAGTCGCGACGGGTATCTCTTGGAGCTCACTGGGTGGACTAAAGCGAGTCAAGCCTCCTGAGGCGTTTGGAGAGAGGTCGCGAGATTGGTCTCTAGGCCATGCAGGAGACGAAGGCCCTCATCTCGCGATGCCGGGGGAGTCTTGGGGTTGTTCTCGAGCGGCGGCCCCAGTGTGCGCTTTCTCACGAGGTACGACGGCGAGGTCAGTGAGCCTCTCGTGGGGCGCCAGGGAAGTCGGGTCTCCATGCGAGTGGCGAGGGCGAGCGCCTCATTGCTCTCGAGCCATGGTAGGGTGCCGGGGACCAGCCCCGGCTGATCCAGGGTATTCGAAGGAGAGACGGCGTAGGCGAAGATCAGGAAACCACTGCTTAATTAAATGTTAATTAAGGATATAAAGAGTAATAGAATGAGGATAGCTCAGTGAGGAAATTCAGTGGAGAAAAGAGGCTGAATAATTCAGCCAGAAGGTAAGAGAAAGAACGACATGGTGAGACCAAGTTTCGGTGAACAAGGCCCGCACTTTATTTTTCAAAGTAGTTTTTATACCTTAAGTTATGCATAGAGGATAATGGGGGAAGGGGTCGAGTCTTGCAGCAAACCAGGCTTTCTTCCTGCAAACTTATCATATGCAAAAGCTTAGGTGATTTGCATCATCTTCTGGCCCGGAGGCCTGTTAACATTTTAAGACCTTTTCTTCAGAAAACTTATTTTTCTCTAAAGGTGGTTGGTCAGGAGCCACCCTCCAAAAAAGCATTAGATAAAGTTGCATTCCTACAGAGCAAAGGTGTGGTGGGCTATAACAAGAAAAAGAATTAACTCAAGGGTCCCAGGTTACAAACATTAAAGCTACTACTTACACCAATTATATTAATCAATACACTGCCAGGGACACAGCAGGTAAGGGATATGGAAACTTAGCAGCAAACAATGGCCCAACAAGTGAAAAACCATTCACCAATACAATTTCTAATCAATCTTGTAACTACTCAAAAGAATCTGTGTTTAGACAGTTTAGAACATCTCCTGCCTCTCACAGTTGGGAGGCTCTGAACGATCCCATGTGGCCGGAAAAACCTATTCAGGCAGGCTAGAGGATTTCCAAAGGAGTTTGTAGGTTAAACACTGTCACACCCAGGAATTATTAACTGGAACTGTAAGCTAACTCTTTTTTCAGAGAGAGGTAGTGGGGGAGAGCCCCCCGTAAAGTCAGAGGTTTAGGTGAAAGCACAAGCAGAAAGTAGGCAGACTCTGGTTTTGGGGGTATATGCTCGAGAATTTCCAGGGGGACTCCTGAAGCTCGATCCCGCCTTTGCGTATGCCGAGCCTCCTTCCTCATGACCTTTGTCATGGGCGGAGTTCCTCACTGGCTCCCAGCAGTGATAGAATTCCAGTGGAGCTATTCCAGATCCTGAAAGAGGATGCTGTGGAAAGTGCTGCACTCAATATGCAATATGCAATATGCACTCAATATGCAATATGCCGGCTCACGGCAGTAGGGGAATCTGGCCTCGAGACGTGTTGAAGAAGGTCTCTCGAGGTCTTTCTCGGGTTGAGGCAGGACACCCTGGGGTCCCTCGACTTGTGCAGGTGACCTCAGGGGGCTTCTCATGGTGGCTCTGAGAAGTCAGGGAAACTGGAGGTGGGAGGGGCCTCTCGGCACTCCACTGGGTTTGGTGCATTGGAAGAGGGCCTCATCTCCAGTTGAGGCAGGAACCTCAGGGTTCCTCTGACTTCAGACTCCGATCGCAAGGTCCCTGCAGACTTGGGACAGGAGAGTCAGGCCTCGTCTTGGGTTGAGGCATGGAACTCCGCTTGCCTCTCGAGGTGTTCCCGGGGAGACAGGCCACTTGTCGAGCGGTATTTGGAACCTGGGGGTCTTTTCCCGACGATGCACGGGCGAGTCACTGCCCCTTCGTGTTGACTTCATTCACAGGGTGGAGTTCGAAGAGGTGTCCGGGCATCGGGTTCTTATCAAGAGGGGACCGGGAAATCGGGGTCCTTCGGAATGTGGAACCACCCACGAGGCCACGTCTGGAATGTCGTCGTGAGACCGGCCTCATCCTGAGGTGCGACCGGAAGGTCGGGAACCCCTTCCAGACAAAGCAGGGGAGTCGACCCTCCTGTCCAGATCAGGAGGGTAGAAGAGGCTCCGAGGAAGTGTTGCCGGAAAACTTCGGTGTTCCTCTCGAGGGAGACCGGGATGTCGGGGCACTTTGTGGGTCGCATCAAGGGTGACAAGTACCGTTTCGACCTCCAATTCCTAAAGTGGGACTTCTCCTGAGACGCTGTAGCGGCACAGGGCTACATCTTGCGATGACGGGGGAACCACGTGGTTTTTCTCGAGGTGTAGCAGGATTCTCGAATTACGACGGGGAATTCAGGATGCCTCTTGTGTAGGCCCAGGGAAGTCCAATCTTCCATTCGAGTTGCGAAGGAAAGCTGGGGATTTCTCTCGAGTGACTGCAGGGCCAATAGACCTCATCTAGGCTTGTGTCCAGAAGCCAGTGTTCCTCTCCAGGGGCGACAGGGATCTCGGGGTTGCATTCCAGACACACCCGGGGAGACAGGCCTCCATCTCGAGTGGAAGCAAAGAACCCCGCTCTGCTCTCGAGTCGCGACGGGTATCTCTTGGAGCTCACTGGGTGGACTAAAGCGAGTCAAGCCTCCTGAGGCGTTTGGAGAGAGGTCGCGAGATTGGTCTCTAGGCCATGCAGGAGACGAAGGCCCTCATCTCGCGATGCCGGGGGAGTCTTGGGGTTGTTCTCGAGCGGCGGCCCCAGTGTGCGCTTTCTCACGAGGTACGACGGCGAGGTCAGTGAGCCTCTCGTGGGGCGCCAGGGAAGTCGGGTCTCCATGCGAGTGGCGAGGGCGAGCGCCTCATTGCTCTCGAGCCATGGTAGGGTGCCGGGGACCAGCCCCGGCTGATCCAGGGTATTCGAAGGAGAGACGGCGTAGGCGAAGATCAGGAAACCACTGCTTAATTAAATGTTAATTAAGGATATAAAGAGTAATAGAATGAGGATAGCTCAGTGAGGAAATTCAGTGGAGAAAAGAGGCTGAATAATTCAGCCAGAAGGTAAGAGAAAGAACGACATGGTGAGACCAAGTTTCGGTGAACAAGGCCCGCACTTTATTTTTCAAAGTAGTTTTTATACCTTAAGTTATGCATAGAGGATAATGGGGGAAGGGGTCGAGTCTTGCAGCAAACCAGGCTTTCTTCCTGCAAACTTATCATATGCAAAAGCTTAGGTGATTTGCATCATCTTCTGGCCCGGAGGCCTGTTAACATTTTAAGACCTTTTCTTCAGAAAACTTATTTTTCTCTAAAGGTGGTTGGTCAGGAGCCACCCTCCAAAAAAGCATTAGATAAAGTTGCATTCCTACAGAGCAAAGGTGTGGTGGGCTATAACCAGAAAAAGAATTAACTCAAGGGTCCCAGGTTACAAACATTAAAGCTACTACTTACACCAATTATATTAATCAATACACTGCCAGGGACACAGCAGGTAAGGGATATGGAAACTTAGCAGCAAACAATGGCCCAACAAGTGAAAAACCATTCACCAATACAATTTCTAATCAATCTTGTAACTACTCAAAAGAATCTGTGTTTAGACAGTTTAGAACATCTCCTGCCTCTCACAGTTGGGAGGCTCTGAACGATCCCATGTGGCCGGAAAAACCTATTCAGGCAGGCTAGAGGATTTCCAAAGGAGTTTGTAGGTTAAACACTGTCACACCCAGGAATTATTAACTGGAACTGTAAGCTAACTCTTTTTTCAGAGAGAGGTAGTGGGGGAGAGCCCCCCGTAAAGTCAGAGGTTTAGGTGAAAGCACAAGCAGAAAGTAGGCAGACTCTGGTTTTGGGGGTATATGCTCGAGAATTTCCAGGGGGACTCCTGAAGCTCGATCCCGCCTTTGCGTATGCCGAGCCTCCTTCCTCATGACCTTTGTCATGGGCGGAGTTCCTCACTGGCTCCCAGCAGTGATAGAATTCCAGTGGAGCTATTCCAGATCCTGAAAGATGATGCTGTGGAAAGTGCTGCACTCAATATGCAATATGCAATATGCACTCAATATGCAATATGCCGGCTCACGGCAGTAGGGGAATCTGGCCTCGAGACGTGTTGAAGAAGGTCTCTCGAGGTCTTTCTCGGGTTGAGGCAGGACACCCTGGGGTCCCTCGACTTGTGCAGGTGACCTCAGGGGGCTTCTCATGGTGGCTCTGAGAAGTCAGGGAAACTGGAGGTGGGAGGGGCCTCTCGGCACTCCACTGGGTTTGGTGCATTGGAAGAGGGCCTCATCTCCAGGTGAGGCAGGAACGTCCGGGTTCCTCTGATTTCAGACTCTGATCGCAGGGTCCCTGCAGACTGGGAACAGGAGAGTCAGGCCTCGTCTTGGGTTGTGGCATGGAACTCCGCTTATCTCTCGAGGTCTCCCCGGGGAGAGAGGCCACTTGTCGAGCTGTATTTGGAACCTGGGGGTTTTTCCGGACGATACATGGACGAGTGACTGCCCCTTCGTGTTGACTTCATTCACAGGGTGGAGTTCGGAGAGGTGTCCGGGCATCGGGTTCTTATCAAGAGGGGACCGGGAAATCGGGGTCCTTCACAATGTGGAAGCACCCACGAGGCTACGTCTGGAATGTCGTCGTGAGACCGGCCTCATCCTGAGGTGCGACCGGAAGGTCGGGAACCCCTTCCAGACAAAGCAGCGGAGTCGACCCTCCTGTCGAGATCAGGAGGGCAGAAGGGGCTCAGAGGAAGTGGTTCGGGAAAACCTCGGTGTTCCTCTTGAGGGAGACCGGGATGTCGGGGCACTTTGTGGGTCGCATCAAGGGTGCCAAGTACCGTTTCGACCTCCAATACCTAACGTGGGACTTCTCCTGAGACACTGTAGCGGGAAAGGGCTTCATCTTGCGATGACCGGGGAACCACGTGGATTTTCTCGAGTTGCAGCGGGATTCTCGAGTTACGATGGGGAACTCAGGATGCCTCTTGTGTTGGCCCAGGGAAGTCCAATCTTCCATTCGAGTTGCGAAGGAAAGCTGGGGATTGCTCTCGAGTGACTGCAGGGCCAATAGACCTCATCTAGGCTTGTGTCCAGAAGCCAATGTTCCTCTCCAGGGGCGAAAGGGATCTCGGGGTTGCATTCCAGACGCACCCGGGGAGACAGGCATCCATCTCGAGTGGAAGCAAAGAACCCCGCTCTGCTCTTGAGTCGCGACGGGTATCTCTTGGAGCTCACTGGGTGGACTAAAGGGAGTCAAGCCTCCTGAGGCGTTTGGAGAGAGGTCGAGAGACTGGTCTCTAGGCCATACAGGAGACGAAGGCCCTCAAGTCGCGATGACGGGGGAGGCTCGGGGTTGTTCTCGAGCGGCGGCCCCAGTGTGCGGTTTCTCGCGAGGTACGACGGCGAGGTCAGTGAGCCTCTCGTGGGGCGGCAAGGAAGTCGGGTCTCCATGCGAATGGCGAGGGGGAGCGCGTCTTTACTCTCAAGTCATAGTAGGGGAATCTGGCCTCGAGACGTGTTGAAGAAGGTCTCTCGAGGTCTTTCTCGGGTTGAGGCAGGACACCCTGGGGTCCCTCGACTTGTGCAGGTGACCTCAGGGGGCTTCTCATGGTGGCTCTGAGAAGTCAGGGAAACTGGAGGTGGGAGGGGCCTCTCGGCACTCCACTGGGTTTGGTGCATTGGAAGAGGGCCTCATCTCCAGTTGAGGCAGGAACCTCAGGGTTCCTCTGACTTCAGACTCCGATCGCAAGGTCCCTGCAGACTTGGGACAGGAGAGTCAGGCCTCGTCTTGGGTTGAGGCATGGAACTCCGCTTGCCTCTCGAGGTGTTCCCGGGGAGACAGGCCACTTGTCGAGCGGTATTTGGAACCTGGGGGTCTTTTCCCGACGATGCACGGGCGAGTCACTGCCCCTTCGTGTTGACTTCATTCACAGGGTGGAGTTCGAAGAGGTGTCCGGGCATCGGGTTCTTATCAAGAGGGGACCGGGAAATCGGGGTCCTTCGGAATGTGGAACCACCCACGAGGCCACGTCTGGAATGTCGTCGTGAGACCGGCCTCATCCTGAGGTGCGACCGGAAGGTCGGGAACCCCTTCCAGACAAAGCAGGGGAGTCGACCCTCCTGTCCAGATCAGGAGGGTAGAAGGGGCTCAGAGGAAGTGGTGCGGGAAAACCTCGGTGTTCCTCTTGAGGGAGACCGGGATGTCGGGGCACTTTGTGGGTCGCATCAAGGGTGCCAAGTACCGTTTCGACCTCCAATACCTAACGTGGGACTTCTCCTGAGACACTGTAGCGGGAAAGGGCTTCATCTTGCGATGACGGGGGAACCACGTGGATTTTCTCGAGTTGCAGCGGGATTCTCGAGTTACGACGGGGAATTCAGGATGCCTCTTGTGTTGGCCCAGGGAAGTCCAATCTTCCATTCGAGTTGCGAAGGAAAGCTGGGGATTGCTCTCGAGTGACTGCAGGGCCAATAGACCTCATCTAGGCTTGTGTCCAGAAGCCAATGTTCCTCTCCAGGGGCGAAAGGGATCTCGGGGTTGCATTCCAGACGCACCCGGGGAGACAGGCATCCATCTCGAGTGGAAGCAAAGAACCCCGCTCTGCTCTCGAGTCGCGACGGGTATCTCTTGGAGCTCACTGGGTGGACTAAAGGGAGTCAAGCCTCCTGAGGCGTTTGGAGAGAGGTCGAGAGACTGGTCTCTAGGCCATACAGGAGACGAAGGCCCTCAAGTCGCGATGACGGGGGAGGCTCGGGGTTGTTCTCGAGCGGCGGCCCCAGTGTGCGGTTTCTCGCGAGGTACGACGGCGAGGTCAGTGAGCCTCTCGTGGGGCGGCAAGGAAGTCGGGTCTCCATGCGAATGGCGAGGGGGAGCGCGTCTTTACTCTCAAGTCATAGTAGGGGAATCTGGCCTCGAGACGTGTTGAAGAAGGTCTCTCGAGGTCTTTCTCGGGTTGAGGCAGGACACCCTGGGGTCCCTCGACTTGTGCAGGTGACCTCAGGGGGCTTCTCATGGTGGCTCTGAGAAGTCAGGGAAACTGGAGGTGGGAGGGGCCTCTCGGCACTCCACTGGGTTTGGTGCATTGGAAGAGGGCCTCATCTCCAGTTGAGGCAGGAACCTCAGGGTTCCTCTGACTTCAGACTCCGATCGCAAGGTCCCTGCAGACTTGGGACAGGAGAGTCAGGCCTCGTCTTGGGTTGAGGCATGGAACTCCGCTTGCCTCTCGAGGTGTTCCCGGGGAGACAGGCCACTTGTCGAGCGGTATTTGGAACCTGGGGGTCTTTTCCCGACGATGCACGGGCGAGTCACTGCCCCTTCGTGTTGACTTCATTCACAGGGTGGAGTTCGAAGAGGTGTCCGGGCATCGGGTTCTTATCAAGAGGGGACCGGGAAATCGGGGTCCTTCGGAATGTGGAACCACCCACGAGGCCACGTCTGGAATGTCGTCGTGAGACCGGCCTCATCCTGAGGTGCGACCGGAAGGTCGGGAACCCCTTCCAGACAAAGCAGGGGAGTCGACCCTCCTGTCCAGATCAGGAGGGTAGAAGAGGCTCCGAGGAAGTGTTGCCGGAAAACTTCGGTGTTCCTCTCGAGGGAGACCGGGATGTCGGGGCACTTTGTGGGTCGCATCAAGGGTGACAAGTACCGTTTCGACCTCCAATTCCTAAAGTGGGACTTCTCCTGAGACGCTGTAGCGGCACAGGGCTACATCTTGCGATGACGGGGGAACCACGTGGTTTTTCTCGAGGTGTAGCAGGATTCTCGAATTACGACGGGGAATTCAGGATGCCTCTTGTGTAGGCCCAGGGAAGTCCAATCTTCCATTCGAGTTGCGAAGGAAAGCTGGGGATTTCTCTCGAGTGACTGCAGGGCCAATAGACCTCATCTAGGCTTGTGTCCAGAAGCCAGTGTTCCTCTCCAGGGGCGACAGGGATCTCGGGGTTGCATTCCAGACACACCCGGGGAGACAGGCCTCCATCTCGAGTGGAAGCAAAGAACCCCGCTCTGCTCTCGAGTCGCGACGGGTATCTCTTGGAGCTCACTGGGTGGACTAAAGCGAGTCAAGCCTCCTGAGGCGTTTGGAGAGAGGTCGCGAGATTGGTCTCTAGGCCATGCAGGAGACGAAGGCCCTCATCTCGCGATGCCGGGGGAGTCTTGGGGTTGTTCTCGAGCGGCGGCCCCAGTGTGCGCTTTCTCACGAGGTACGACGGCGAGGTCAGTGAGCCTCTCGTGGGGCGCCAGGGAAGTCGGGTCTCCATGCGAGTGGCGAGGGCGAGCGCCTCATTGCTCTCGAGCCATGGTAGGGTGCCGGGGACCAGCCCCGGCTGATCCAGGGTATTCGAAGGAGAGACGGCGTAGGCGAAGATCAGGAAACCACTGCTTAATTAAATGTTAATTAAGGATATAAAGAGTAATAGAATGAGGATAGCTCAGTGAGGAAATTCAGTGGAGAAAAGAGGCTGAATAATTCAGCCAGAAGGTAAGAGAAAGAACGACATGGTGAGACCAAGTTTCGGTGAACAAGGCCCGCACTTTATTTTTCAAAGTAGTTTTTATACCTTAAGTTATGCATAGAGGATAATGGGGGAAGGGGTCGAGTCTTGCAGCAAACCAGGCTTTCTTCCTGCAAACTTATCATATGCAAAAGCTTAGGTGATTTGCATCATCTTCTGGCCCGGAGGCCTGTTAACATTTTAAGACCTTTTCTTCAGAAAACTTATTTTTCTCTAAAGGTGGTTGGTCAGGAGCCACCCTCCAAAAAAGCATTAGATAAAGTTGCATTCCTACAGAGCAAAGGTGTGGTGGGCTATAACAAGAAAAAGAATTAACTCAAGGGTCCCAGGTTACAAACATTAAAGCTACTACTTACACCAATTATATTAATCAATACACTGCCAGGGACACAGCAGGTAAGGGATATGGAAACTTAGCAGCAAACAATGGCCCAACAAGTGAAAAACCATTCACCAATACAATTTCTAATCAATCTTGTAACTACTCAAAAGAATCTGTGTTTAGACAGTTTAGAACATCTCCTGCCTCTCACAGTTGGGAGGCTCTGAACGATCCCATGTGGCCGGAAAAACCTATTCAGGCAGGCTAGAGGATTTCCAAAGGAGTTTGTAGGTTAAACACTGTCACACCCAGGAATTATTAACTGGAACTGTAAGCTAACTCTTTTTTCAGAGAGAGGTAGTGGGGGAGAGCCCCCCGTAAAGTCAGAGGTTTAGGTGAAAGCACAAGCAGAAAGTAGGCAGACTCTGGTTTTGGGGGTATATGCTCGAGAATTTCCAGGGGGACTCCTGAAGCTCGATCCCGCCTTTGCGTATGCCGAGCCTCCTTCCTCATGACCTTTGTCATGGGCGGAGTTCCTCACTGGCTCCCAGCAGTGATAGAATTCCAGTGGAGCTATTCCAGATCCTGAAAGAGGATGCTGTGGAAAGTGCTGCACTCAATATGCAATATGCAATATGCACTCAATATGCAATATGCCGGCTCACGGCAGTAGGGGAATCTGGCCTCGAGACGTGTTGAAGAAGGTCTCTCGAGGTCTTTCTCGGGTTGAGGCAGGACACCCTGGGGTCCCTCGACTTGTGCAGGTGACCTCAGGGGGCTTCTCATGGTGGCTCTGAGAAGTCAGGGAAACTGGAGGTGGGAGGGGCCTCTCGGCACTCCACTGGGTTTGGTGCATTGGAAGAGGGCCTCATCTCCAGTTGAGGCAGGAACCTCAGGGTTCCTCTGACTTCAGACTCCGATCGCAAGGTCCCTGCAGACTTGGGACAGGAGAGTCAGGCCTCGTCTTGGGTTGAGGCATGGAACTCCGCTTGCCTCTCGAGGTGTTCCCGGGGAGACAGGCCACTTGTCGAGCGGTATTTGGAACCTGGGGGTCTTTTCCCGACGATGCACGGGCGAGTCACTGCCCCTTCGTGTTGACTTCATTCACAGGGTGGAGTTCGAAGAGGTGTCCGGGCATCGGGTTCTTATCAAGAGGGGACCGGGAAATCGGGGTCCTTCGGAATGTGGAACCACCCACGAGGCCACGTCTGGAATGTCGTCGTGAGACCGGCCTCATCCTGAGGTGCGACCGGAAGGTCGGGAACCCCTTCCAGACAAAGCAGGGGAGTCGACCCTCCTGTCCAGATCAGGAGGGTAGAAGAGGCTCCGAGGAAGTGTTGCCGGAAAACTTCGGTGTTCCTCTCGAGGGAGACCGGGATGTCGGGGCACTTTGTGGGTCGCATCAAGGGTGACAAGTACCGTTTCGACCTCCAATTCCTAAAGTGGGACTTCTCCTGAGACGCTGTAGCGGCACAGGGCTACATCTTGCGATGACGGGGGAACCACGTGGTTTTTCTCGAGGTGTAGCAGGATTCTCGAATTACGACGGGGAATTCAGGATGCCTCTTGTGTAGGCCCAGGGAAGTCCAATCTTCCATTCGAGTTGCGAAGGAAAGCTGGGGATTTCTCTCGAGTGACTGCAGGGCCAATAGACCTCATCTAGGCTTGTGTCCAGAAGCCAGTGTTCCTCTCCAGGGGCGACAGGGATCTCGGGGTTGCATTCCAGACACACCCGGGGAGACAGGCCTCCATCTCGAGTGGAAGCAAAGAACCCCGCTCTGCTCTCGAGTCGCGACGGGTATCTCTTGGAGCTCACTGGGTGGACTAAAGCGAGTCAAGCCTCCTGAGGCGTTTGGAGAGAGGTCGCGAGATTGGTCTCTAGGCCATGCAGGAGACGAAGGCCCTCATCTCGCGATGCCGGGGGAGTCTTGGGGTTGTTCTCGAGCGGCGGCCCCAGTGTGCGCTTTCTCACGAGGTACGACGGCGAGGTCAGTGAGCCTCTCGTGGGGCGCCAGGGAAGTCGGGTCTCCATGCGAGTGGCGAGGGCGAGCGCCTCATTGCTCTCGAGCCATGGTAGGGTGCCGGGGACCAGCCCCGGCTGATCCAGGGTATTCGAAGGAGAGACGGCGTAGGCGAAGATCAGGAAACCACTGCTTAATTAAATGTTAATTAAGGATATAAAGAGTAATAGAATGAGGATAGCTCAGTGAGGAAATTCAGTGGAGAAAAGAGGCTGAATAATTCAGCCAGAAGGTAAGAGAAAGAACGACATGGTGAGACCAAGTTTCGGTGAACAAGGCCCGCACTTTATTTTTCAAAGTAGTTTTTATACCTTAAGTTATGCATAGAGGATAATGGGGGAAGGGGTCGAGTCTTGCAGCAAACCAGGCTTTCTTCCTGCAAACTTATCATATGCAAAAGCTTAGGTGATTTGCATCATCTTCTGGCCCGGAGGCCTGTTAACATTTTAAGACCTTTTCTTCAGAAAACTTATTTTTCTCTAAAGGTGGTTGGTCAGGAGCCACCCTCCAAAAAAGCATTAGATAAAGTTGCATTCCTACAGAGCAAAGGTGTGGTGGGCTATAACAAGAAAAAGAATTAACTCAAGGGTCCCAGGTTACAAACATTAAAGCTACTACTTACACCAATTATATTAATCAATACACTGCCAGGGACACAGCAGGTAAGGGATATGGAAACTTAGCAGCAAACAATGGCCCAACAAGTGAAAAACCATTCACCAATACAATTTCTAATCAATCTTGTAACTACTCAAAAGAATCTGTGTTTAGACAGTTTAGAACATCTCCTGCCTCTCACAGTTGGGAGGCTCTGAACGATCCCATGTGGCCGGAAAAACCTATTCAGGCAGGCTAGAGGATTTCCAAAGGAGTTTGTAGGTTAAACACTGTCACACCCAGGAATTATTAACTGGAACTGTAAGCTAACTCTTTTTTCAGAGAGAGGTAGTGGGGGAGAGCCCCCCGTAAAGTCAGAGGTTTAGGTGAAAGCACAAGCAGAAAGTAGGCAGACTCTGGTTTTGGGGGTATATGCTCGAGAATTTCCAGGGGGACTCCTGAAGCTCGATCCCGCCTTTGCGTATGCCGAGCCTCCTTCCTCATGACCTTTGTCATGGGCGGAGTTCCTCACTGGCTCCCAGCAGTGATAGAATTCCAGTGGAGCTATTCCAGATCCTGAAAGAGGATGCTGTGGAAAGTGCTGCACTCAATATGCAATATGCAATATGCACTCAATATGCAATATGCCGGCTCACGGCAGTAGGGGAATCTGGCCTCGAGACGTGTTGAAGAAGGTCTCTCGAGGTCTTTCTCGGGTTGAGGCAGGACACCCTGGGGTCCCTCGACTTGTGCAGGTGACCTCAGGGGGCTTCTCATGGTGGCTCTGAGAAGTCAGGGAAACTGGAGGTGGGAGGGGCCTCTCGGCACTCCACTGGGTTTGGTGCATTGGAAGAGGGCCTCATCTCCAGTTGAGGCAGGAACCTCAGGGTTCCTCTGACTTCAGACTCTGATCGCAAGGGTCCCTGCAGACTTGGGAACAGGAGAGTCAGGCCTCGTCTTGGGTTGAGGCATGGAACTCCGCTTGCCTCTCGAGGTCTCCCGGGGAGAGAGGCCACTTGTCGAGCGGTATTTGGAACCTGGGGGTCTTTTCCCGACGATGCACGGGTGAGTCACTGCCCCTTCGTGTTGACTTCATTCACAGGGTGGAGTTCGAAGAGGTGTCCGGGCATCGGGTTCTTATCAAGAGGGGACCGGGAAATCGGGGTCCTTCGGAATGTGGAACCACCCACGAGGCCACGTCTGGAATGTCGTCGTGAGACCGGCCTCATCCTGAGGTGCGACCGGAAGGTCGGGAACCCCTTCCAGACAAAGCAGGGGAGTCGACCCTCCTGTCCAGATCAGGAGGGTAGAAGAGGCTCCGAGGAAGTGTTGCCGGAAAACTTCGGTGTTCCTCTCGAGGGAGACCGGGATGTCGGGGCACTTTGTGGGTCGCATCAAGGGTGACAAGTACCGTTTCGACCTCCAATTCCTAAAGTGGGACTTCTCCTGAGACGCTGTAGCGGCACAGGGCTACATCTTGCGATGACGGGGGAACCACGTGGTTTTTCTCGAGGTGTAGCAGGATTCTCGAATTACGACGGGGAATTCAGGATGCCTCTTGTGTAGGCCCAGGGAAGTCCAATCTTCCATTCGAGTTGCGAAGGAAAGCTGGGGATTTCTCTCGAGTGACTGCAGGGCCAATAGACCTCATCTAGGCTTGTGTCCAGAAGCCAGTGTTCCTCTCCAGGGGCGACAGGGATCTCGGGGTTGCATTCCAGACACACCCGGGGAGACAGGCCTCCATCTCGAGTGGAAGCAAAGAACCCCGCTCTGCTCTCGAGTCGCGACGGGTATCTCTTGGAGCTCACTGGGTGGACTAAAGCGAGTCAAGCCTCCTGAGGCGTTTGGAGAGAGGTCGCGAGATTGGTCTCTAGGCCATGCAGGAGACGAAGGCCCTCATCTCGCGATGCCGGGGGAGTCTTGGGGTTGTTCTCGAGCGGCGGCCCCAGTGTGCGCTTTCTCACGAGGTACGACGGCGAGGTCAGTGAGCCTCTCGTGGGGCGCCAGGGAAGTCGGGTCTCCATGCGAGTGGCGAGGGCGAGCGCCTCATTGCTCTCGAGCCATGGTAGGGTGCCGGGGACCAGCCCCGGCTGATCCAGGGTATTCGAAGGAGAGACGGCGTAGGCGAAGATCAGGAAACCACTGCTTAATTAAATGTTAATTAAGGATATAAAGAGTAATAGAATGAGGATAGCTCAGTGAGGAAATTCAGTGGAGAAAAGAGGCTGAATAATTCAGCCAGAAGGTAAGAGAAAGAACGACATGGTGAGACCAAGTTTCGGTGAACAAGGCCCGCACTTTATTTTTCAAAGTAGTTTTTATACCTTAAGTTATGCATAGAGGATAATGGGGGAAGGGGTCGAGTCTTGCAGCAAACCAGGCTTTCTTCCTGCAAACTTATCATATGCAAAAGCTTAGGTGATTTGCATCATCTTCTGGCCCGGAGGCCTGTTAACATTTTAAGACCTTTTCTTCAGAAAACTTATTTTTCTCTAAAGGTGGTTGGTCAGGAGCCACCCTCCAAAAAAGCATTAGATAAAGTTGCATTCCTACAGAGCAAAGGTGTGGTGGGCTATAACAAGAAAAAGAATTAACTCAAGGGTCCCAGGTTACAAACATTAAAGCTACTACTTACACCAATTATATTAATCAATACACTGCCAGGGACACAGCAGGTAAGGGATATGGAAACTTAGCAGCAAACAATGGCCCAACAAGTGAAAAACCATTCACCAATACAATTTCTAATCAATCTTGTAACTACTCAAAAGAATCTGTGTTTAGACAGTTTAGAACATCTCCTGCCTCTCACAGTTGGGAGGCTCTGAACGATCCCATGTGGCCGGAAAAACCTATTCAGGCAGGCTAGAGGATTTCCAAAGGAGTTTGTAGGTTAAACACTGTCACACCCAGGAATTATTAACTGGAACTGTAAGCTAACTCTTTTTTCAGAGAGAGGTAGTGGGGGAGAGCCCCCCGTAAAGTCAGAGGTTTAGGTGAAAGCACAAGCAGAAAGTAGGCAGACTCTGGTTTTGGGGGTATATGCTCGAGAATTTCCAGGGGGACTCCTGAAGCTCGATCCCGCCTTTGCGTATGCCGAGCCTCCTTCCTCATGACCTTTGTCATGGGCGGAGTTCCTCACTGGCTCCCAGCAGTGATAGAATTCCAGTGGAGCTATTCCAGATCCTGAAAGAGGATGCTGTGGAAAGTGCTGCACTCAATATGCAATATGCAATATGCACTCAATATGCAATATGCCGGCTCACGGCAGTAGGGGAATCTGGCCTCGAGACGTGTTGAAGAAGGTCTCTCGAGGTCTTTCTCGGGTTGAGGCAGGACACCCTGGGGTCCCTCGACTTGTGCAGGTGACCTCAGGGGGCTTCTCATGGTGGCTCTGAGAAGTCAGGGAAACTGGAGGTGGGAGGGGCCTCTCGGCACTCCACTGGGTTTGGTGCATTGGAAGAGGGCCTCATCTCCAGTTGAGGCAGGAACCTCAGGGTTCCTCTGACTTCAGACTCCGATCGCAAGGTCCCTGCAGACTTGGGACAGGAGAGTCAGGCCTCGTCTTGGGTTGAGGCATGGAACTCCGCTTGCCTCTCGAGGTGTTCCCGGGGAGACAGGCCACTTGTCGAGCGGTATTTGGAACCTGGGGGTCTTTTCCCGACGATGCACGGGCGAGTCACTGCCCCTTCGTGTTGACTTCATTCACAGGGTGGAGTTCGAAGAGGTGTCCGGGCATCGGGTTCTTATCAAGAGGGGACCGGGAAATCGGGGTCCTTCGGAATGTGGAACCACCCACGAGGCCACGTCTGGAATGTCGTCGTGAGACCGGCCTCATCCTGAGGTGCGACCGGAAGGTCGGGAACCCCTTCCAGACAAAGCAGGGGAGTCGACCCTCCTGTCCAGATCAGGAGGGTAGAAGAGGCTCCGAGGAAGTGTTGCCGGAAAACTTCGGTGTTCCTCTCGAGGGAGACCGGGATGTCGGGGCACTTTGTGGGTCGCATCAAGGGTGACAAGTACCGTTTCGACCTCCAATTCCTAAAGTGGGACTTCTCCTGAGACGCTGTAGCGGCACAGGGCTACATCTTGCGATGACGGGGGAACCACGTGGTTTTTCTCGAGGTGTAGCAGGATTCTCGAATTACGACGGGGAATTCAGGATGCCTCTTGTGTAGGCCCAGGGAAGTCCAATCTTCCATTCGAGTTGCGAAGGAAAGCTGGGGATTTCTCTCGAGTGACTGCAGGGCCAATAGACCTCATCTAGGCTTGTGTCCAGAAGCCAGTGTTCCTCTCCAGGGGCGACAGGGATCTCGGGGTTGCATTCCAGACACACCCGGGGAGACAGGCCTCCATCTCGAGTGGAAGCAAAGAACCCCGCTCTGCTCTCGAGTCGCGACGGGTATCTCTTGGAGCTCACTGGGTGGACTAAAGCGAGTCAAGCCTCCTGAGGCGTTTGGAGAGAGGTCGCGAGATTGGTCTCTAGGCCATGCAGGAGACGAAGGCCCTCATCTCGCGATGCCGGGGGAGTCTTGGGGTTGTTCTCGAGCGGCGGCCCCAGTGTGCGCTTTCTCACGAGGTACGACGGCGAGGTCAGTGAGCCTCTCGTGGGGCGCCAGGGAAGTCGGGTCTCCATGCGAGTGGCGAGGGCGAGCGCCTCATTGCTCTCGAGCCATGGTAGGGTGCCGGGGACCAGCCCCGGCTGATCCAGGGTATTCGAAGGAGAGACGGCGTAGGCGAAGATCAGGAAACCACTGCTTAATTAAATGTTAATTAAGGATATAAAGAGTAATAGAATGAGGATAGCTCAGTGAGGAAATTCAGTGGAGAAAAGAGGCTGAATAATTCAGCCAGAAGGTAAGAGAAAGAACGACATGGTGAGACCAAGTTTCGGTGAACAAGGCCCGCACTTTATTTTTCAAAGTAGTTTTTATACCTTAAGTTATGCATAGAGGATAATGGGGGAAGGGGTCGAGTCTTGCAGCAAACCAGGCTTTCTTCCTGCAAACTTATCATATGCAAAAGCTTAGGTGATTTGCATCATCTTCTGGCCCGGAGGCCTGTTAACATTTTAAGACCTTTTCTTCAGAAAACTTATTTTTCTCTAAAGGTGGTTGGTCAGGAGCCACCCTCCAAAAAAGCATTAGATAAAGTTGCATTCCTACAGAGCAAAGGTGTGGTGGGCTATAACAAGAAAAAGAATTAACTCAAGGGTCCCAGGTTACAAACATTAAAGCTACTACTTACACCAATTATATTAATCAATACACTGCCAGGGACACAGCAGGTAAGGGATATGGAAACTTAGCAGCAAACAATGGCCCAACAAGTGAAAAACCATTCACCAATACAATTTCTAATCAATCTTGTAACTACTCAAAAGAATCTGTGTTTAGACAGTTTAGAACATCTCCTGCCTCTCACAGTTGGGAGGCTCTGAACGATCCCATGTGGCCGGAAAAACCTATTCAGGCAGGCTAGAGGATTTCCAAAGGAGTTTGTAGGTTAAACACTGTCACACCCAGGAATTATTAACTGGAACTGTAAGCTAACTCTTTTTTCAGAGAGAGGTAGTGGGGGAGAGCCCCCCGTAAAGTCAGAGGTTTAGGTGAAAGCACAAGCAGAAAGTAGGCAGACTCTGGTTTTGGGGGTATATGCTCGAGAATTTCCAGGGGGACTCCTGAAGCTCGATCCCGCCTTTGCGTATGCCGAGCCTCCTTCCTCATGACCTTTGTCATGGGCGGAGTTCCTCACTGGCTCCCAGCAGTGATAGAATTCCAGTGGAGCTATTCCAGATCCTGAAAGATGATGCTGTGGAAAGTGCTGCACTCAATATGCAATATGCAATATGCACTCAATATGCAATATGCCGGCTCACGGCAGTAGGGGAATCTGGCCTCGAGACGTGTTGAAGAAGGTCTCTCGAGGTCTTTCTCGGGTTGAGGCAGGACACCCTGGGGTCCCTCGACTTGTGCAGGTGACCTCAGGGGGCTTCTCATGGTGGCTCTGAGAAGTCAGGGAAACTGGAGGTGGGAGGGGCCTCTCGGCACTCCACTGGGTTTGGTGCATTGGAAGAGGGCCTCATCTCCAGTTGAGGCAGGAACCTCAGGGTTCCTCTGACTTCAGACTCCGATCGCAAGGTCCCTGCAGACTTGGGACAGGAGAGTCAGGCCTCGTCTTGGGTTGAGGCATGGAACTCCGCTTGCCTCTCGAGGTGTTCCCGGGGAGACAGGCCACTTGTCGAGCGGTATTTGGAACCTGGGGGTCTTTTCCCGACGATGCACGGGCGAGTCACTGCCCCTTCGTGTTGACTTCATTCACAGGGTGGAGTTCGAAGAGGTGTCCGGGCATCGGGTTCTTATCAAGAGGGGACCGGGAAATCGGGGTCCTTCGGAATGTGGAACCACCCACGAGGCCACGTCTGGAATGTCGTCGTGAGACCGGCCTCATCCTGAGGTGCGACCGGAAGGTCGGGAACCCCTTCCAGACAAAGCAGGGGAGTCGACCCTCCTGTCCAGATCAGGAGGGTAGAAGGGGCTCAGAGGAAGTGGTGCGGGAAAACCTCGGTGTTCCTCTTGAGGGAGACCGGGATGTCGGGGCACTTTGTGGGTCGCATCAAGGGTGCCAAGTACCGTTTCGACCTCCAATACCTAACGTGGGACTTCTCCTGAGACACTGTAGCGGGAAAGGGCTTCATCTTGCGATGACGGGGGAACCACGTGGATTTTCTCGAGTTGCAGCGGGATTCTCGAGTTACGACGGGGAATTCAGGATGCCTCTTGTGTTGGCCCAGGGAAGTCCAATCTTCCATTCGAGTTGCGAAGGAAAGCTGGGGATTGCTCTCGAGTGACTGCAGGGCCAATAGACCTCATCTAGGCTTGTGTCCAGAAGCCAATGTTCCTCTCCAGGGGCGAAAGGGATCTCGGGGTTGCATTCCAGACGCACCCGGGGAGACAGGCATCCATCTCGAGTGGAAGCAAAGAACCCCGCTCTGCTCTCGAGTCGCGACGGGTATCTCTTGGAGCTCACTGGGTGGACTAAAGGGAGTCAAGCCTCCTGAGGCGTTTGGAGAGAGGTCGAGAGACTGGTCTCTAGGCCATACAGGAGACGAAGGCCCTCAAGTCGCGATGACGGGGGAGGCTCGGGGTTGTTCTCGAGCGGCGGCCCCAGTGTGCGGTTTCTCGCGAGGTACGACGGCGAGGTCAGTGAGCCTCTCGTGGGGCGGCAAGGAAGTCGGGTCTCCATGCGAATGGCGAGGGGGAGCGCGTCTTTACTCTCAAGTCATAGTAGGGGAATCTGGCCTCGAGACGTGTTGAAGAAGGTCTCTCGAGGTCTTTCTCGGGTTGAGGCAGGACACCCTGGGGTCCCTCGACTTGTGCAGGTGACCTCAGGGGGCTTCTCATGGTGGCTCTGAGAAGTCAGGGAAACTGGAGGTGGGAGGGGCCTCTCGGCACTCCACTGGGTTTGGTGCATTGGAAGAGGGCCTCATCTCCAGTTGAGGCAGGAACCTCAGGGTTCCTCTGACTTCAGACTCCGATCGCAAGGTCCCTGCAGACTTGGGACAGGAGAGTCAGGCCTCGTCTTGGGTTGAGGCATGGAACTCCGCTTGCCTCTCGAGGTGTTCCCGGGGAGACAGGCCACTTGTCGAGCGGTATTTGGAACCTGGGGGTCTTTTCCCGACGATGCACGGGCGAGTCACTGCCCCTTCGTGTTGACTTCATTCACAGGGTGGAGTTCGAAGAGGTGTCCGGGCATCGGGTTCTTATCAAGAGGGGACCGGGAAATCGGGGTCCTTCGGAATGTGGAACCACCCACGAGGCCACGTCTGGAATGTCGTCGTGAGACCGGCCTCATCCTGAGGTGCGACCGGAAGGTCGGGAACCCCTTCCAGACAAAGCAGGGGAGTCGACCCTCCTGTCCAGATCAGGAGGGTAGAAGAGGCTCCGAGGAAGTGTTGCCGGAAAACTTCGGTGTTCCTCTCGAGGGAGACCGGGATGTCGGGGCACTTTGTGGGTCGCATCAAGGGTGACAAGTACCGTTTCGAACTCCAATTCCTAAAGTGGGACTTCTCCTGAGACGCTGTAGCGGCACAGGGCTACATCTTGCGATGACGGGGGAACCACGTGGTTTTTCTCGAGGTGTAGCAGGATTCTCGAATTACGACGGGGAATTCAGGATGCCTCTTGTGTAGGCCCAGGGAAGTCCAATCTTCCATTCGAGTTGCGAAGGAAAGCTGGGGATTTCTCTCGAGTGACTGCAGGGCCAATAGACCTCATCTAGGCTTGTGTCCAGAAGCCAGTGTTCCTCTCCAGGGGCGACAGGGATCTCGGGGTTGCATTCCAGACACACCCGGGGAGACAGGCCTCCATCTCGAGTGGAAGCAAAGAACCCCGCTCTGCTCTCGAGTCGCGACGGGTATCTCTTGGAGCTCACTGGGTGGACTAAAGCGAGTCAAGCCTCCTGAGGCGTTTGGAGAGAGGTCGCGAGATTGGTCTCTAGGCCATGCAGGAGACGAAGGCCCTCATCTCGCGATGCCGGGGGAGTCTTGGGGTTGTTCTCGAGCGGCGGCCCCAGTGTGCGCTTTCTCACGAGGTACGACGGCGAGGTCAGTGAGCCTCTCGTGGGGCGCCAGGGAAGTCGGGTCTCCATGCGAGTGGCGAGGGCGAGCGCGTCATTGCTCTCGAGCCATGGTAGGGTGCCGGGGACCAGCCCCGGCTGATCCAGGGTATTCGAAGGAGAGACGGCGTAGGCGAAGATCAGGAAACCACTGCTTAATTAAATGTTAATTAAGGATATAAAGAGTAATAGAATGAGGATAGCTCAGTGAGGAAATTCAGTGGAGAAAAGAGGCTGAATAATTCAGCCAGAAGGTAAGAGAAAGAACGACATGGTGAGACCAAGTTTCGGTGAACAAGGCCCGCACTTTATTTTTCAAAGTAGTTTTTATACCTTAAGTTATGCATAGAGGATAATGGGGGAAGGGGTCGAGTCTTGCAGCAAACCAGGCTTTCTTCCTGCAAACTTATCATATGCAAAAGCTTAGGTGATTTGCATCATCTTCTGGCCCGGAGGCCTGTTAACATTTTAAGACCTTTTCTTCAGAAAACTTATTTTTCTCTAAAGGTGGTTGGTCAGGAGCCACCCTCCAAAAAAGCATTAGATAAAGTTGCATTCCTACAGAGCAAAGGTGTGGTGGGCTATAACAAGAAAAAGAATTAACTCAAGGGTCCCAGGTTACAAACATTAAAGCTACTACTTACACCAATTATATTAATCAATACACTGCCAGGGACACAGCAGGTAAGGGATATGGAAACTTAGCAGCAAACAATGGCCCAACAAGTGAAAAACCATTCACCAATACAATTTCTAATCAATCTTGTAACTACTCAAAAGAATCTGTGTTTAGACAGTTTAGAACATCTCCTGCCTCTCACAGTTGGGAGGCTCTGAACGATCCCATGTGGCCGGAAAAACCTATTCAGGCAGGCTAGAGGATTTCCAAAGGAGTTTGTAGGTTAAACACTGTCACACCCAGGAATTATTAACTGGAACTGTAAGCTAACTCTTTTTTCAGAGAGAGGTAGTGGGGGAGAGCCCCCCGTAAAGTCAGAGGTTTAGGTGAAAGCACAAGCAGAAAGTAGGCAGACTCTGGTTTTGGGGGTATATGCTCGAGAATTTCCAGGGGGACTCCTGAAGCTCGATCCCGCCTTTGCGTATGCCGAGCCTCCTTCCTCATGACCTTTGTCATGGGCGGAGTTCCTCACTGGCTCCCAGCAGTGATAGAATTCCAGTGGAGCTATTCCAGATCCTGAAAGATGATGCTGTGGAAAGTGCTGCACTCAATATGCAATATGCAATATGCACTCAATATGCAATATGCCGGCTCACGGCAGTAGGGGAATCTGGCCTCGAGACGTGTTGAAGAAGGTCTCTCGAGGTCTTTCTCGGGTTGAGGCAGGACACCCTGGGGTCCCTCGACTTGTGCAGGTGACCTCAGGGGGCTTCTCATGGTGGCTCTGAGAAGTCAGGGAAACTGGAGGTGGGAGGGGCCTCTCGGCACTCCACTGGGTTTGGTGCATTGGAAGAGGGCCTCATCTCCAGTTGAGGCAGGAACCTCAGGGTTCCTCTGACTTCAGACTCCGATCGCAAGGTCCCTGCAGACTTGGGACAGGAGAGTCAGGCCTCGTCTTGGGTTGAGGCATGGAACTCCGCTTGCCTCTCGAGGTGTTCCCGGGGAGACAGGCCACTTGTCGAGCGGTATTTGGAACCTGGGGGTCTTTTCCCGACGATGCACGGGCGAGTCACTGCCCCTTCGTGTTGACTTCATTCACAGGGTGGAGTTCGAAGAGGTGTCCGGGCATCGGGTTCTTATCAAGAGGGGACCGGGAAATCGGGGTCCTTCGGAATGTGGAACCACCCACGAGGCCACGTCTGGAATGTCGTCGTGAGACCGGCCTCATCCTGAGGTGCGACCGGAAGGTCGGGAACCCCTTCCAGACAAAGCAGGGGAGTCGACCCTCCTGTCCAGATCAGGAGGGTAGAAGGGGCTCAGAGGAAGTGGTGCGGGAAAACCTCGGTGTTCCTCTTGAGGGAGACCGGGATGTCGGGGCACTTTGTGGGTCGCATCAAGGGTGCCAAGTACCGTTTCGACCTCCAATACCTAACGTGGGACTTCTCCTGAGACACTGTAGCGGGAAAGGGCTTCATCTTGCGATGACGGGGGAACCACGTGGATTTTCTCGAGTTGCAGCGGGATTCTCGAGTTACGACGGGGAATTCAGGATGCCTCTTGTGTTGGCCCAGGGAAGTCCAATCTTCCATTCGAGTTGCGAAGGAAAGCTGGGGATTGCTCTCGAGTGACTGCAGGGCCAATAGACCTCATCTAGGCTTGTGTCCAGAAGCCAATGTTCCTCTCCAGGGGCGAAAGGGATCTCGGGGTTGCATTCCAGACGCACCCGGGGAGACAGGCATCCATCTCGAGTGGAAGCAAAGAACCCCGCTCTGCTCTCGAGTCGCGACGGGTATCTCTTGGAGCTCACTGGGTGGACTAAAGGGAGTCAAGCCTCCTGAGGCGTTTGGAGAGAGGTCGAGAGACTGGTCTCTAGGCCATACAGGAGACGAAGGCCCTCAAGTCGCGATGACGGGGGAGGCTCGGGGTTGTTCTCGAGCGGCGGCCCCAGTGTGCGGTTTCTCGCGAGGTACGACGGCGAGGTCAGTGAGCCTCTCGTGGGGCGGCAAGGAAGTCGGGTCTCCATGCGAATGGCGAGGGGGAGCGCGTCTTTACTCTCAAGTCATAGTAGGGGAATCTGGCCTCGAGACGTGTTGAAGAAGGTCTCTCGAGGTCTTTCTCGGGTTGAGGCAGGACACCCTGGGGTCCCTCGACTTGTGCAGGTGACCTCAGGGGGCTTCTCATGGTGGCTCTGAGAAGTCAGGGAAACTGGAGGTGGGAGGGGCCTCTCGGCACTCCACTGGGTTTGGTGCATTGGAAGAGGGCCTCATCTCCAGTTGAGGCAGGAACCTCAGGGTTCCTCTGACTTCAGACTCCGATCGCAAGGTCCCTGCAGACTTGGGACAGGAGAGTCAGGCCTCGTCTTGGGTTGAGGCATGGAACTCCGCTTGCCTCTCGAGGTGTTCCCGGGGAGACAGGCCACTTGTCGAGCGGTATTTGGAACCTGGGGGTCTTTTCCCGACGATGCACGGGCGAGTCACTGCCCCTTCGTGTTGACTTCATTCACAGGGTGGAGTTCGAAGAGGTGTCCGGGCATCGGGTTCTTATCAAGAGGGGACCGGGAAATCGGGGTCCTTCGGAATGTGGAACCACCCACGAGGCCACGTCTGGAATGTCGTCGTGAGACCGGCCTCATCCTGAGGTGCGACCGGAAGGTCGGGAACCCCTTCCAGACAAAGCAGGGGAGTCGACCCTCCTGTCCAGATCAGGAGGGTAGAAGGGGCTCAGAGGAAGTGGTGCGGGAAAACCTCGGTGTTCCTCTTGAGGGAGACCGGGATGTCGGGGCACTTTGTGGGTCGCATCAAGGGTGCCAAGTACCGTTTCGACCTCCAATACCTAACGTGGGACTTCTCCTGAGACACTGTAGCGGGAAAGGGCTTCATCTTGCGATGACGGGGGAACCACGTGGATTTTCTCGAGTTGCAGCGGGATTCTCGAGTTACGACGGGGAATTCAGGATGCCTCTTGTGTTGGCCCAGGGAAGTCCAATCTTCCATTCGAGTTGCGAAGGAAAGCTGGGGATTGCTCTCGAGTGACTGCAGGGCCAATAGACCTCATCTAGGCTTGTGTCCAGAAGCCAATGTTCCTCTCCAGGGGCGAAAGGGATCTCGGGGTTGCATTCCAGACGCACCCGGGGAGACAGGCATCCATCTCGAGTGGAAGCAAAGAACCCCGCTCTGCTCTCGAGTCGCGACGGGTATCTCTTGGAGCTCACTGGGTGGACTAAAGGGAGTCAAGCCTCCTGAGGCGTTTGGAGAGAGGTCGAGAGACTGGTCTCTAGGCCATACAGGAGACGAAGGCCCTCAAGTCGCGATGACGGGGGAGGCTCGGGGTTGTTCTCGAGCGGCGGCCCCAGTGTGCGGTTTCTCGCGAGGTACGACGGCGAGGTCAGTGAGCCTCTCGTGGGGCGGCAAGGAAGTCGGGTCTCCATGCGAATGGCGAGGGGGAGCGCGTCTTTACTCTCAAGTCATAGTAGGGGAATCTGGCCTCGAGACGTGTTGAAGAAGGTCTCTCGAGGTCTTTCTCGGGTTGAGGCAGGACACCCTGGGGTCCCTCGACTTGTGCAGGTGACCTCAGGGGGCTTCTCATGGTGGCTCTGAGAAGTCAGGGAAACTGGAGGTGGGAGGGGCCTCTCGGCACTCCACTGGGTTTGGTGCATTGGAAGAGGGCCTCATCTCCAGTTGAGGCAGGAACCTCAGGGTTCCTCTGACTTCAGACTCCGATCGCAAGGTCCCTGCAGACTTGGGACAGGAGAGTCAGGCCTCGTCTTGGGTTGAGGCATGGAACTCCGCTTGCCTCTCGAGGTGTTCCCGGGGAGACAGGCCACTTGTCGAGCGGTATTTGGAACCTGGGGGTCTTTTCCCGACGATGCACGGGCGAGTCACTGCCCCTTCGTGTTGACTTCATTCACAGGGTGGAGTTCGAAGAGGTGTCCGGGCATCGGGTTCTTATCAAGAGGGGACCGGGAAATCGGGGTCCTTCGGAATGTGGAACCACCCACGAGGCCACGTCTGGAATGTCGTCGTGAGACCGGCCTCATCCTGAGGTGCGACCGGAAGGTCGGGAACCCCTTCCAGACAAAGCAGGGGAGTCGACCCTCCTGTCCAGATCAGGAGGGTAGAAGAGGCTCCGAGGAAGTGTTGCCGGAAAACTTCGGTGTTCCTCTCGAGGGAGACCGGGATGTCGGGGCACTTTGTGGGTCGCATCAAGGGTGACAAGTACCGTTTCGAACTCCAATTCCTAAAGTGGGACTTCTCCTGAGACGCTGTAGCGGCACAGGGCTACATCTTGCGATGACGGGGGAACCACGTGGTTTTTCTCGAGGTGTAGCAGGATTCTCGAATTACGACGGGGAATTCAGGATGCCTCTTGTGTAGGCCCAGGGAAGTCCAATCTTCCATTCGAGTTGCGAAGGAAAGCTGGGGATTTCTCTCGAGTGACTGCAGGGCCAATAGACCTCATCTAGGCTTGTGTCCAGAAGCCAGTGTTCCTCTCCAGGGGCGACAGGGATCTCGGGGTTGCATTCCAGACACACCCGGGGAGACAGGCCTCCATCTCGAGTGGAAGCAAAGAACCCCGCTCTGCTCTCGAGTCGCGACGGGTATCTCTTGGAGCTCACTGGGTGGACTAAAGCGAGTCAAGCCTCCTGAGGCGTTTGGAGAGAGGTCGCGAGATTGGTCTCTAGGCCATGCAGGAGACGAAGGCCCTCATCTCGCGATGCCGGGGGAGTCTTGGGGTTGTTCTCGAGCGGCGGCCCCAGTGTGCGCTTTCTCACGAGGTACGACGGCGAGGTCAGTGAGCCTCTCGTGGGGCGCCAGGGAAGTCGGGTCTCCATGCGAGTGGCGAGGGCGAGCGCGTCATTGCTCTCGAGCCATGGTAGGGTGCCGGGGACCAGCCCCGGCTGATCCAGGGTATTCGAAGGAGAGACGGCGTAGGCGAAGATCAGGAAACCACTGCTTAATTAAATGTTAATTAAGGATATAAAGAGTAATAGAATGAGGATAGCTCAGTGAGGAAATTCAGTGGAGAAAAGAGGCTGAATAATTCAGCCAGAAGGTAAGAGAAAGAACGACATGGTGAGACCAAGTTTCGGTGAACAAGGCCCGCACTTTATTTTTCAAAGTAGTTTTTATACCTTAAGTTATGCATAGAGGATAATGGGGGAAGGGGTCGAGTCTTGCAGCAAACCAGGCTTTCTTCCTGCAAACTTATCATATGCAAAAGCTTAGGTGATTTGCATCATCTTCTGGCCCGGAGGCCTGTTAACATTTTAAGACCTTTTCTTCAGAAAACTTATTTTTCTCTAAAGGTGGTTGGTCAGGAGCCACCCTCCAAAAAAGCATTAGATAAAGTTGCATTCCTACAGAGCAAAGGTGTGGTGGGCTATAACAAGAAAAAGAATTAACTCAAGGGTCCCAGGTTACAAACATTAAAGCTACTACTTACACCAATTATATTAATCAATACACTGCCAGGGACACAGCAGGTAAGGGATATGGAAACTTAGCAGCAAACAATGGCCCAACAAGTGAAAAACCATTCACCAATACAATTTCTAATCAATCTTGTAACTACTCAAAAGAATCTGTGTTTAGACAGTTTAGAACATCTCCTGCCTCTCACAGTTGGGAGGCTCTGAACGATCCCATGTGGCCGGAAAAACCTATTCAGGCAGGCTAGAGGATTTCCAAAGGAGTTTGTAGGTTAAACACTGTCACACCCAGGAATTATTAACTGGAACTGTAAGCTAACTCTTTTTTCAGAGAGAGGTAGTGGGGGAGAGCCCCCCGTAAAGTCAGAGGTTTAGGTGAAAGCACAAGCAGAAAGTAGGCAGACTCTGGTTTTGGGGGTATATGCTCGAGAATTTCCAGGGGGACTCCTGAAGCTCGATCCCGCCTTTGCGTATGCCGAGCCTCCTTCCTCATGACCTTTGTCATGGGCGGAGTTCCTCACTGGCTCCCAGCAGTGATAGAATTCCAGTGGAGCTATTCCAGATCCTGAAAGATGATGCTGTGGAAAGTGCTGCACTCAATATGCAATATGCAATATGCACTCAATATGCAATATGCCGGCTCACGGCAGTAGGGGAATCTGGCCTCGAGACGTGTTGAAGAAGGTCTCTCGAGGTCTTTCTCGGGTTGAGGCAGGACACCCTGGGGTCCCTCGACTTGTGCAGGTGACCTCAGGGGGCTTCTCATGGTGGCTCTGAGAAGTCAGGGAAACTGGAGGTGGGAGGGGCCTCTCGGCACTCCACTGGGTTTGGTGCATTGGAAGAGGGCCTCATCTCCAGTTGAGGCAGGAACCTCAGGGTTCCTCTGACTTCAGACTCCGATCGCAAGGTCCCTGCAGACTTGGGACAGGAGAGTCAGGCCTCGTCTTGGGTTGAGGCATGGAACTCCGCTTGCCTCTCGAGGTGTTCCCGGGGAGACAGGCCACTTGTCGAGCGGTATTTGGAACCTGGGGGTCTTTTCCCGACGATGCACGGGCGAGTCACTGCCCCTTCGTGTTGACTTCATTCACAGGGTGGAGTTCGAAGAGGTGTCCGGGCATCGGGTTCTTATCAAGAGGGGACCGGGAAATCGGGGTCCTTCGGAATGTGGAACCACCCACGAGGCCACGTCTGGAATGTCGTCGTGAGACCGGCCTCATCCTGAGGTGCGACCGGAAGGTCGGGAACCCCTTCCAGACAAAGCAGGGGAGTCGACCCTCCTGTCCAGATCAGGAGGGTAGAAGAGGCTCCGAGGAAGTGTTGCCGGAAAACTTCGGTGTTCCTCTCGAGGGAGACCGGGATGTCGGGGCACTTTGTGGGTCGCATCAAGGGTGACAAGTACCGTTTCGAACTCCAATTCCTAAAGTGGGACTTCTCCTGAGACGCTGTAGCGGCACAGGGCTACATCTTGCGATGACGGGGGAACCACGTGGTTTTTCTCGAGGTGTAGCAGGATTCTCGAATTACGACGGGGAATTCAGGATGCCTCTTGTGTAGGCCCAGGGAAGTCCAATCTTCCATTCGAGTTGCGAAGGAAAGCTGGGGATTTCTCTCGAGTGACTGCAGGGCCAATAGACCTCATCTAGGCTTGTGTCCAGAAGCCAGTGTTCCTCTCCAGGGGCGACAGGGATCTCGGGGTTGCATTCCAGACACACCCGGGGAGACAGGCCTCCATCTCGAGTGGAAGCAAAGAACCCCGCTCTGCTCTCGAGTCGCGACGGGTATCTCTTGGAGCTCACTGGGTGGACTAAAGCGAGTCAAGCCTCCTGAGGCGTTTGGAGAGAGGTCGCGAGATTGGTCTCTAGGCCATGCAGGAGACGAAGGCCCTCATCTCGCGATGCCGGGGGAGTCTTGGGGTTGTTCTCGAGCGGCGGCCCCAGTGTGCGCTTTCTCACGAGGTACGACGGCGAGGTCAGTGAGCCTCTCGTGGGGCGCCAGGGAAGTCGGGTCTCCATGCGAGTGGCGAGGGCGAGCGCCTCATTGCTCTCGAGCCATGGTAGGGTGCCGGGGACCAGCCCCGGCTGATCCAGGGTATTCGAAGGAGAGACGGCGTAGGCGAAGATCAGGAAACCACTGCTTAATTAAATGTTAATTAAGGATATAAAGAGTAATAGAATGAGGATAGCTCAGTGAGGAAATTCAGTGGAGAAAAGAGGCTGAATAATTCAGCCAGAAGGTAAGAGAAAGAACGACATGGTGAGACCAAGTTTCGGTGAACAAGGCCCGCACTTTATTTTTCAAAGTAGTTTTTATACCTTAAGTTATGCATAGAGGATAATGGGGGAAGGGGTCGAGTCTTGCAGCAAACCAGGCTTTCTTCCTGCAAACTTATCATATGCAAAAGCTTAGGTGATTTGCATCATCTTCTGGCCCGGAGGCCTGTTAACATTTTAAGACCTTTTCTTCAGAAAACTTATTTTTCTCTAAAGGTGGTTGGTCAGGAGCCACCCTCCAAAAAAGCATTAGATAAAGTTGCATTCCTACAGAGCAAAGGTGTGGTGGGCTATAACAAGAAAAAGAATTAACTCAAGGGTCCCAGGTTACAAACATTAAAGCTACTACTTACACCAATTATATTAATCAATACACTGCCAGGGACACAGCAGGTAAGGGATATGGAAACTTAGCAGCAAACAATGGCCCAACAAGTGAAAAACCATTCACCAATACAATTTCTAATCAATCTTGTAACTACTCAAAAGAATCTGTGTTTAGACAGTTTAGAACATCTCCTGCCTCTCACAGTTGGGAGGCTCTGAACGATCCCATGTGGCCGGAAAAACCTATTCAGGCAGGCTAGAGGATTTCCAAAGGAGTTTGTAGGTTAAACACTGTCACACCCAGGAATTATTAACTGGAACTGTAAGCTAACTCTTTTTTCAGAGAGAGGTAGTGGGGGAGAGCCCCCCGTAAAGTCAGAGGTTTAGGTGAAAGCACAAGCAGAAAGTAGGCAGACTCTGGTTTTGGGGGTATATGCTCGAGAATTTCCAGGGGGACTCCTGAAGCTCGATCCCGCCTTTGCGTATGCCGAGCCTCCTTCCTCATGACCTTTGTCATGGGCGGAGTTCCTCACTGGCTCCCAGCAGTGATAGAATTCCAGTGGAGCTATTCCAGATCCTGAAAGAGGATGCTGTGGAAAGTGCTGCACTCAATATGCAATATGCAATATGCACTCAATATGCAATATGCCGGCTCACGGCAGTAGGGGAATCTGGCCTCGAGACGTGTTGAAGAAGGTCTCTCGAGGTCTTTCTCGGGTTGAGGCAGGACACCCTGGGGTCCCTCGACTTGTGCAGGTGACCTCAGGGGGCTTCTCATGGTGGCTCTGAGAAGTCAGGGAAACTGGAGGTGGGAGGGGCCTCTCGGCACTCCACTGGGTTTGGTGCATTGGAAGAGGGCCTCATCTCCAGTTGAGGCAGGAACCTCAGGGTTCCTCTGACTTCAGACTCCGATCGCAAGGTCCCTGCAGACTTGGGACAGGAGAGTCAGGCCTCGTCTTGGGTTGAGGCATGGAACTCCGCTTGCCTCTCGAGGTGTTCCCGGGGAGACAGGCCACTTGTCGAGCGGTATTTGGAACCTGGGGGTCTTTTCCCGACGATGCACGGGCGAGTCACTGCCCCTTCGTGTTGACTTCATTCACAGGGTGGAGTTCGAAGAGGTGTCCGGGCATCGGGTTCTTATCAAGAGGGGACCGGGAAATCGGGGTCCTTCGGAATGTGGAACCACCCACGAGGCCACGTCTGGAATGTCGTCGTGAGACCGGCCTCATCCTGAGGTGCGACCGGAAGGTCGGGAACCCCTTCCAGACAAAGCAGGGGAGTCGACCCTCCTGTCCAGATCAGGAGGGTAGAAGGGGCTCAGAGGAAGTGGTGCGGGAAAACCTCGGTGTTCCTCTTGAGGGAGACCGGGATGTCGGGGCACTTTGTGGGTCGCATCAAGGGTGCCAAGTACCGTTTCGACCTCCAATACCTAACGTGGGACTTCTCCTGAGACACTGTAGCGGGAAAGGGCTTCATCTTGCGATGACGGGGGAACCACGTGGATTTTCTCGAGTTGCAGCGGGATTCTCGAGTTACGACGGGGAATTCAGGATGCCTCTTGTGTTGGCCCAGGGAAGTCCAATCTTCCATTCGAGTTGCGAAGGAAAGCTGGGGATTGCTCTCGAGTGACTGCAGGGCCAATAGACCTCATCTAGGCTTGTGTCCAGAAGCCAATGTTCCTCTCCAGGGGCGAAAGGGATCTCGGGGTTGCATTCCAGACGCACCCGGGGAGACAGGCATCCATCTCGAGTGGAAGCAAAGAACCCCGCTCTGCTCTCGAGTCGCGACGGGTATCTCTTGGAGCTCACTGGGTGGACTAAAGGGAGTCAAGCCTCCTGAGGCGTTTGGAGAGAGGTCGAGAGACTGGTCTCTAGGCCATACAGGAGACGAAGGCCCTCAAGTCGCGATGACGGGGGAGGCTCGGGGTTGTTCTCGAGCGGCGGCCCCAGTGTGCGGTTTCTCGCGAGGTACGACGGCGAGGTCAGTGAGCCTCTCGTGGGGCGGCAAGGAAGTCGGGTCTCCATGCGAATGGCGAGGGGGAGCGCGTCTTTACTCTCAAGTCATAGTAGGGGAATCTGGCCTCGAGACGTGTTGAAGAAGGTCTCTCGAGGTCTTTCTCGGGTTGAGGCAGGACACCCTGGGGTCCCTCGACTTGTGCAGGTGACCTCAGGGGGCTTCTCATGGTGGCTCTGAGAAGTCAGGGAAACTGGAGGTGGGAGGGGCCTCTCGGCACTCCACTGGGTTTGGTGCATTGGAAGAGGGCCTCATCTCCAGTTGAGGCAGGAACCTCAGGGTTCCTCTGACTTCAGACTCCGATCGCAAGGTCCCTGCAGACTTGGGACAGGAGAGTCAGGCCTCGTCTTGGGTTGAGGCATGGAACTCCGCTTGCCTCTCGAGGTGTTCCCGGGGAGACAGGCCACTTGTCGAGCGGTATTTGGAACCTGGGGGTCTTTTCCCGACGATGCACGGGCGAGTCACTGCCCCTTCGTGTTGACTTCATTCACAGGGTGGAGTTCGAAGAGGTGTCCGGGCATCGGGTTCTTATCAAGAGGGGACCGGGAAATCGGGGTCCTTCGGAATGTGGAACCACCCACGAGGCCACGTCTGGAATGTCGTCGTGAGACCGGCCTCATCCTGAGGTGCGACCGGAAGGTCGGGAACCCCTTCCAGACAAAGCAGGGGAGTCGACCCTCCTGTCCAGATCAGGAGGGTAGAAGAGGCTCCGAGGAAGTGTTGCCGGAAAACTTCGGTGTTCCTCTCGAGGGAGACCGGGATGTCGGGGCACTTTGTGGGTCGCATCAAGGGTGACAAGTACCGTTTCGAACTCCAATTCCTAAAGTGGGACTTCTCCTGAGACGCTGTAGCGGCACAGGGCTACATCTTGCGATGACGGGGGAACCACGTGGTTTTTCTCGAGGTGTAGCAGGATTCTCGAATTACGACGGGGAATTCAGGATGCCTCTTGTGTAGGCCCAGGGAAGTCCAATCTTCCATTCGAGTTGCGAAGGAAAGCTGGGGATTTCTCTCGAGTGACTGCAGGGCCAATAGACCTCATCTAGGCTTGTGTCCAGAAGCCAGTGTTCCTCTCCAGGGGCGACAGGGATCTCGGGGTTGCATTCCAGACACACCCGGGGAGACAGGCCTCCATCTCGAGTGGAAGCAAAGAACCCCGCTCTGCTCTCGAGTCGCGACGGGTATCTCTTGGAGCTCACTGGGTGGACTAAAGCGAGTCAAGCCTCCTGAGGCGTTTGGAGAGAGGTCGCGAGATTGGTCTCTAGGCCATGCAGGAGACGAAGGCCCTCATCTCGCGATGCCGGGGGAGTCTTGGGGTTGTTCTCGAGCGGCGGCCCCAGTGTGCGCTTTCTCACGAGGTACGACGGCGAGGTCAGTGAGCCTCTCGTGGGGCGCCAGGGAAGTCGGGTCTCCATGCGAGTGGCGAGGGCGAGCGCGTCATTGCTCTCGAGCCATGGTAGGGTGCCGGGGACCAGCCCCGGCTGATCCAGGGTATTCGAAGGAGAGACGGCGTAGGCGAAGATCAGGAAACCACTGCTTAATTAAATGTTAATTAAGGATATAAAGAGTAATAGAATGAGGATAGCTCAGTGAGGAAATTCAGTGGAGAAAAGAGGCTGAATAATTCAGCCAGAAGGTAAGAGAAAGAACGACATGGTGAGACCAAGTTTCGGTGAACAAGGCCCGCACTTTATTTTTCAAAGTAGTTTTTATACCTTAAGTTATGCATAGAGGATAATGGGGGAAGGGGTCGAGTCTTGCAGCAAACCAGGCTTTCTTCCTGCAAACTTATCATATGCAAAAGCTTAGGTGATTTGCATCATCTTCTGGCCCGGAGGCCTGTTAACATTTTAAGACCTTTTCTTCAGAAAACTTATTTTTCTCTAAAGGTGGTTGGTCAGGAGCCACCCTCCAAAAAAGCATTAGATAAAGTTGCATTCCTACAGAGCAAAGGTGTGGTGGGCTATAACAAGAAAAAGAATTAACTCAAGGGTCCCAGGTTACAAACATTAAAGCTACTACTTACACCAATTATATTAATCAATACACTGCCAGGGACACAGCAGGTAAGGGATATGGAAACTTAGCAGCAAACAATGGCCCAACAAGTGAAAAACCATTCACCAATACAATTTCTAATCAATCTTGTAACTACTCAAAAGAATCTGTGTTTAGACAGTTTAGAACATCTCCTGCCTCTCACAGTTGGGAGGCTCTGAACGATCCCATGTGGCCGGAAAAACCTATTCAGGCAGGCTAGAGGATTTCCAAAGGAGTTTGTAGGTTAAACACTGTCACACCCAGGAATTATTAACTGGAACTGTAAGCTAACTCTTTTTTCAGAGAGAGGTAGTGGGGGAGAGCCCCCCGTAAAGTCAGAGGTTTAGGTGAAAGCACAAGCAGAAAGTAGGCAGACTCTGGTTTTGGGGGTATATGCTCGAGAATTTCCAGGGGGACTCCTGAAGCTCGATCCCGCCTTTGCGTATGCCGAGCCTCCTTCCTCATGACCTTTGTCATGGGCGGAGTTCCTCACTGGCTCCCAGCAGTGATAGAATTCCAGTGGAGCTATTCCAGATCCTGAAAGATGATGCTGTGGAAAGTGCTGCACTCAATATGCAATATGCAATATGCACTCAATATGCAATATGCCGGCTCACGGCAGTAGGGGAATCTGGCCTCGAGACGTGTTGAAGAAGGTCTCTCGAGGTCTTTCTCGGGTTGAGGCAGGACACCCTGGGGTCCCTCGACTTGTGCAGGTGACCTCAGGGGGCTTCTCATGGTGGCTCTGAGAAGTCAGGGAAACTGGAGGTGGGAGGGGCCTCTCGGCACTCCACTGGGTTTGGTGCATTGGAAGAGGGCCTCATCTCCAGTTGAGGCAGGAACCTCAGGGTTCCTCTGACTTCAGACTCCGATCGCAAGGTCCCTGCAGACTTGGGACAGGAGAGTCAGGCCTCGTCTTGGGTTGAGGCATGGAACTCCGCTTGCCTCTCGAGGTGTTCCCGGGGAGACAGGCCACTTGTCGAGCGGTATTTGGAACCTGGGGGTCTTTTCCCGACGATGCACGGGCGAGTCACTGCCCCTTCGTGTTGACTTCATTCACAGGGTGGAGTTCGAAGAGGTGTCCGGGCATCGGGTTCTTATCAAGAGGGGACCGGGAAATCGGGGTCCTTCGGAATGTGGAACCACCCACGAGGCCACGTCTGGAATGTCGTCGTGAGACCGGCCTCATCCTGAGGTGCGACCGGAAGGTCGGGAACCCCTTCCAGACAAAGCAGGGGAGTCGACCCTCCTGTCCAGATCAGGAGGGTAGAAGGGGCTCAGAGGAAGTGGTGCGGGAAAACCTCGGTGTTCCTCTTGAGGGAGACCGGGATGTCGGGGCACTTTGTGGGTCGCATCAAGGGTGCCAAGTACCGTTTCGACCTCCAATACCTAACGTGGGACTTCTCCTGAGACACTGTAGCGGGAAAGGGCTTCATCTTGCGATGACGGGGGAACCACGTGGATTTTCTCGAGTTGCAGCGGGATTCTCGAGTTACGACGGGGAATTCAGGATGCCTCTTGTGTTGGCCCAGGGAAGTCCAATCTTCCATTCGAGTTGCGAAGGAAAGCTGGGGATTGCTCTCGAGTGACTGCAGGGCCAATAGACCTCATCTAGGCTTGTGTCCAGAAGCCAATGTTCCTCTCCAGGGGCGAAAGGGATCTCGGGGTTGCATTCCAGACGCACCCGGGGAGACAGGCATCCATCTCGAGTGGAAGCAAAGAACCCCGCTCTGCTCTCGAGTCGCGACGGGTATCTCTTGGAGCTCACTGGGTGGACTAAAGGGAGTCAAGCCTCCTGAGGCGTTTGGAGAGAGGTCGAGAGACTGGTCTCTAGGCCATACAGGAGACGAAGGCCCTCAAGTCGCGATGACGGGGGAGGCTCGGGGTTGTTCTCGAGCGGCGGCCCCAGTGTGCGGTTTCTCGCGAGGTACGACGGCGAGGTCAGTGAGCCTCTCGTGGGGCGGCAAGGAAGTCGGGTCTCCATGCGAATGGCGAGGGGGAGCGCGTCTTTACTCTCAAGTCATAGTAGGGGAATCTGGCCTCGAGACGTGTTGAAGAAGGTCTCTCGAGGTCTTTCTCGGGTTGAGGCAGGACACCCTGGGGTCCCTCGACTTGTGCAGGTGACCTCAGGGGGCTTCTCATGGTGGCTCTGAGAAGTCAGGGAAACTGGAGGTGGGAGGGGCCTCTCGGCACTCCACTGGGTTTGGTGCATTGGAAGAGGGCCTCATCTCCAGTTGAGGCAGGAACCTCAGGGTTCCTCTGACTTCAGACTCCGATCGCAAGGTCCCTGCAGACTTGGGACAGGAGAGTCAGGCCTCGTCTTGGGTTGAGGCATGGAACTCCGCTTGCCTCTCGAGGTGTTCCCGGGGAGACAGGCCACTTGTCGAGCGGTATTTGGAACCTGGGGGTCTTTTCCCGACGATGCACGGGCGAGTCACTGCCCCTTCGTGTTGACTTCATTCACAGGGTGGAGTTCGAAGAGGTGTCCGGGCATCGGGTTCTTATCAAGAGGGGACCGGGAAATCGGGGTCCTTCGGAATGTGGAACCACCCACGAGGCCACGTCTGGAATGTCGTCGTGAGACCGGCCTCATCCTGAGGTGCGACCGGAAGGTCGGGAACCCCTTCCAGACAAAGCAGGGGAGTCGACCCTCCTGTCCAGATCAGGAGGGTAGAAGAGGCTCCGAGGAAGTGTTGCCGGAAAACTTCGGTGTTCCTCTCGAGGGAGACCGGGATGTCGGGGCACTTTGTGGGTCGCATCAAGGGTGACAAGTACCGTTTCGAACTCCAATTCCTAAAGTGGGACTTCTCCTGAGACGCTGTAGCGGCACAGGGCTACATCTTGCGATGACGGGGGAACCACGTGGTTTTTCTCGAGGTGTAGCAGGATTCTCGAATTACGACGGGGAATTCAGGATGCCTCTTGTGTAGGCCCAGGGAAGTCCAATCTTCCATTCGAGTTGCGAAGGAAAGCTGGGGATTTCTCTCGAGTGACTGCAGGGCCAATAGACCTCATCTAGGCTTGTGTCCAGAAGCCAGTGTTCCTCTCCAGGGGCGACAGGGATCTCGGGGTTGCATTCCAGACACACCCGGGGAGACAGGCCTCCATCTCGAGTGGAAGCAAAGAACCCCGCTCTGCTCTCGAGTCGCGACGGGTATCTCTTGGAGCTCACTGGGTGGACTAAAGCGAGTCAAGCCTCCTGAGGCGTTTGGAGAGAGGTCGCGAGATTGGTCTCTAGGCCATGCAGGAGACGAAGGCCCTCATCTCGCGATGCCGGGGGAGTCTTGGGGTTGTTCTCGAGCGGCGGCCCCAGTGTGCGCTTTCTCACGAGGTACGACGGCGAGGTCAGTGAGCCTCTCGTGGGGCGCCAGGGAAGTCGGGTCTCCATGCGAGTGGCGAGGGCGAGCGCGTCATTGCTCTCGAGCCATGGTAGGGTGCCGGGGACCAGCCCCGGCTGATCCAGGGTATTCGAAGGAGAGACGGCGTAGGCGAAGATCAGGAAACCACTGCTTAATTAAATGTTAATTAAGGATATAAAGAGTAATAGAATGAGGATAGCTCAGTGAGGAAATTCAGTGGAGAAAAGAGGCTGAATAATTCAGCCAGAAGGTAAGAGAAAGAACGACATGGTGAGACCAAGTTTCGGTGAACAAGGCCCGCACTTTATTTTTCAAAGTAGTTTTTATACCTTAAGTTATGCATAGAGGATAATGGGGGAAGGGGTCGAGTCTTGCAGCAAACCAGGCTTTCTTCCTGCAAACTTATCATATGCAAAAGCTTAGGTGATTTGCATCATCTTCTGGCCCGGAGGCCTGTTAACATTTTAAGACCTTTTCTTCAGAAAACTTATTTTTCTCTAAAGGTGGTTGGTCAGGAGCCACCCTCCAAAAAAGCATTAGATAAAGTTGCATTCCTACAGAGCAAAGGTGTGGTGGGCTATAACAAGAAAAAGAATTAACTCAAGGGTCCCAGGTTACAAACATTAAAGCTACTACTTACACCAATTATATTAATCAATACACTGCCAGGGACACAGCAGGTAAGGGATATGGAAACTTAGCAGCAAACAATGGCCCAACAAGTGAAAAACCATTCACCAATACAATTTCTAATCAATCTTGTAACTACTCAAAAGAATCTGTGTTTAGACAGTTTAGAACATCTCCTGCCTCTCACAGTTGGGAGGCTCTGAACGATCCCATGTGGCCGGAAAAACCTATTCAGGCAGGCTAGAGGATTTCCAAAGGAGTTTGTAGGTTAAACACTGTCACACCCAGGAATTATTAACTGGAACTGTAAGCTAACTCTTTTTTCAGAGAGAGGTAGTGGGGGAGAGCCCCCCGTAAAGTCAGAGGTTTAGGTGAAAGCACAAGCAGAAAGTAGGCAGACTCTGGTTTTGGGGGTATATGCTCGAGAATTTCCAGGGGGACTCCTGAAGCTCGATCCCGCCTTTGCGTATGCCGAGCCTCCTTCCTCATGACCTTTGTCATGGGCGGAGTTCCTCACTGGCTCCCAGCAGTGATAGAATTCCAGTGGAGCTATTCCAGATCCTGAAAGATGATGCTGTGGAAAGTGCTGCACTCAATATGCAATATGCAATATGCACTCAATATGCAATATGCCGGCTCACGGCAGTAGGGGAATCTGGCCTCGAGACGTGTTGAAGAAGGTCTCTCGAGGTCTTTCTCGGGTTGAGGCAGGACACCCTGGGGTCCCTCGACTTGTGCAGGTGACCTCAGGGGGCTTCTCATGGTGGCTCTGAGAAGTCAGGGAAACTGGAGGTGGGAGGGGCCTCTCGGCACTCCACTGGGTTTGGTGCATTGGAAGAGGGCCTCATCTCCAGTTGAGGCAGGAACCTCAGGGTTCCTCTGACTTCAGACTCCGATCGCAAGGTCCCTGCAGACTTGGGACAGGAGAGTCAGGCCTCGTCTTGGGTTGAGGCATGGAACTCCGCTTGCCTCTCGAGGTGTTCCCGGGGAGACAGGCCACTTGTCGAGCGGTATTTGGAACCTGGGGGTCTTTTCCCGACGATGCACGGGCGAGTCACTGCCCCTTCGTGTTGACTTCATTCACAGGGTGGAGTTCGAAGAGGTGTCCGGGCATCGGGTTCTTATCAAGAGGGGACCGGGAAATCGGGGTCCTTCGGAATGTGGAACCACCCACGAGGCCACGTCTGGAATGTCGTCGTGAGACCGGCCTCATCCTGAGGTGCGACCGGAAGGTCGGGAACCCCTTCCAGACAAAGCAGGGGAGTCGACCCTCCTGTCCAGATCAGGAGGGTAGAAGAGGCTCCGAGGAAGTGTTGCCGGAAAACTTCGGTGTTCCTCTCGAGGGAGACCGGGATGTCGGGGCACTTTGTGGGTCGCATCAAGGGTGACAAGTACCGTTTCGACCTCCAATTCCTAAAGTGGGACTTCTCCTGAGACGCTGTAGCGGCACAGGGCTACATCTTGCGATGACGGGGGAACCACGTGGTTTTTCTCGAGGTGTAGCAGGATTCTCGAATTACGACGGGGAATTCAGGATGCCTCTTGTGTAGGCCCAGGGAAGTCCAATCTTCCATTCGAGTTGCGAAGGAAAGCTGGGGATTTCTCTCGAGTGACTGCAGGGCCAATAGACCTCATCTAGGCTTGTGTCCAGAAGCCAGTGTTCCTCTCCAGGGGCGACAGGGATCTCGGGGTTGCATTCCAGACACACCCGGGGAGACAGGCCTCCATCTCGAGTGGAAGCAAAGAACCCCGCTCTGCTCTCGAGTCGCGACGGGTATCTCTTGGAGCTCACTGGGTGGACTAAAGCGAGTCAAGCCTCCTGAGGCGTTTGGAGAGAGGTCGCGAGATTGGTCTCTAGGCCATGCAGGAGACGAAGGCCCTCATCTCGCGATGCCGGGGGAGTCTTGGGGTTGTTCTCGAGCGGCGGCCCCAGTGTGCGCTTTCTCACGAGGTACGACGGCGAGGTCAGTGAGCCTCTCGTGGGGCGCCAGGGAAGTCGGGTCTCCATGCGAGTGGCGAGGGCGAGCGCCTCATTGCTCTCGAGCCATGGTAGGGTGCCGGGGACCAGCCCCGGCTGATCCAGGGTATTCGAAGGAGAGACGGCGTAGGCGAAGATCAGGAAACCACTGCTTAATTAAATGTTAATTAAGGATATAAAGAGTAATAGAATGAGGATAGCTCAGTGAGGAAATTCAGTGGAGAAAAGAGGCTGAATAATTCAGCCAGAAGGTAAGAGAAAGAACGACATGGTGAGACCAAGTTTCGGTGAACAAGGCCCGCACTTTATTTTTCAAAGTAGTTTTTATACCTTAAGTTATGCATAGAGGATAATGGGGGAAGGGGTCGAGTCTTGCAGCAAACCAGGCTTTCTTCCTGCAAACTTATCATATGCAAAAGCTTAGGTGATTTGCATCATCTTCTGGCCCGGAGGCCTGTTAACATTTTAAGACCTTTTCTTCAGAAAACTTATTTTTCTCTAAAGGTGGTTGGTCAGGAGCCACCCTCCAAAAAAGCATTAGATAAAGTTGCATTCCTACAGAGCAAAGGTGTGGTGGGCTATAACAAGAAAAAGAATTAACTCAAGGGTCCCAGGTTACAAACATTAAAGCTACTACTTACACCAATTATATTAATCAATACACTGCCAGGGACACAGCAGGTAAGGGATATGGAAACTTAGCAGCAAACAATGGCCCAACAAGTGAAAAACCATTCACCAATACAATTTCTAATCAATCTTGTAACTACTCAAAAGAATCTGTGTTTAGACAGTTTAGAACATCTCCTGCCTCTCACAGTTGGGAGGCTCTGAACGATCCCATGTGGCCGGAAAAACCTATTCAGGCAGGCTAGAGGATTTCCAAAGGAGTTTGTAGGTTAAACACTGTCACACCCAGGAATTATTAACTGGAACTGTAAGCTAACTCTTTTTTCAGAGAGAGGTAGTGGGGGAGAGCCCCCCGTAAAGTCAGAGGTTTAGGTGAAAGCACAAGCAGAAAGTAGGCAGACTCTGGTTTTGGGGGTATATGCTCGAGAATTTCCAGGGGGACTCCTGAAGCTCGATCCCGCCTTTGCGTATGCCGAGCCTCCTTCCTCATGACCTTTGTCATGGGCGGAGTTCCTCACTGGCTCCCAGCAGTGATAGAATTCCAGTGGAGCTATTCCAGATCCTGAAAGATGATGCTGTGGAAAGTGCTGCACTCAATATGCAATATGCAATATGCACTCAATATGCAATATGCCGGCTCACGGCAGTAGGGGAATCTGGCCTCGAGACGTGTTGAAGAAGGTCTCTCGAGGTCTTTCTCGGGTTGAGGCAGGACACCCTGGGGTCCCTCGACTTGTGCAGGTGACCTCAGGGGGCTTCTCATGGTGGCTCTGAGAAGTCAGGGAAACTGGAGGTGGGAGGGGCCTCTCGGCACTCCACTGGGTTTGGTGCATTGGAAGAGGGCCTCATCTCCAGTTGAGGCAGGAACCTCAGGGTTCCTCTGACTTCAGACTCCGATCGCAAGGTCCCTGCAGACTTGGGACAGGAGAGTCAGGCCTCGTCTTGGGTTGAGGCATGGAACTCCGCTTGCCTCTCGAGGTGTTCCCGGGGAGACAGGCCACTTGTCGAGCGGTATTTGGAACCTGGGGGTCTTTTCCCGACGATGCACGGGCGAGTCACTGCCCCTTCGTGTTGACTTCATTCACAGGGTGGAGTTCGAAGAGGTGTCCGGGCATCGGGTTCTTATCAAGAGGGGACCGGGAAATCGGGGTCCTTCGGAATGTGGAACCACCCACGAGGCCACGTCTGGAATGTCGTCGTGAGACCGGCCTCATCCTGAGGTGCGACCGGAAGGTCGGGAACCCCTTCCAGACAAAGCAGGGGAGTCGACCCTCCTGTCCAGATCAGGAGGGTAGAAGAGGCTCCGAGGAAGTGTTGCCGGAAAACTTCGGTGTTCCTCTCGAGGGAGACCGGGATGTCGGGGCACTTTGTGGGTCGCATCAAGGGTGACAAGTACCGTTTCGAACTCCAATTCCTAAAGTGGGACTTCTCCTGAGACGCTGTAGCGGCACAGGGCTACATCTTGCGATGACGGGGGAACCACGTGGTTTTTCTCGAGGTGTAGCAGGATTCTCGAATTACGACGGGGAATTCAGGATGCCTCTTGTGTAGGCCCAGGGAAGTCCAATCTTCCATTCGAGTTGCGAAGGAAAGCTGGGGATTTCTCTCGAGTGACTGCAGGGCCAATAGACCTCATCTAGGCTTGTGTCCAGAAGCCAGTGTTCCTCTCCAGGGGCGACAGGGATCTCGGGGTTGCATTCCAGACACACCCGGGGAGACAGGCCTCCATCTCGAGTGGAAGCAAAGAACCCCGCTCTGCTCTCGAGTCGCGACGGGTATCTCTTGGAGCTCACTGGGTGGACTAAAGCGAGTCAAGCCTCCTGAGGCGTTTGGAGAGAGGTCGCGAGATTGGTCTCTAGGCCATGCAGGAGACGAAGGCCCTCATCTCGCGATGCCGGGGGAGTCTTGGGGTTGTTCTCGAGCGGCGGCCCCAGTGTGCGCTTTCTCACGAGGTACGACGGCGAGGTCAGTGAGCCTCTCGTGGGGCGCCAGGGAAGTCGGGTCTCCATGCGAGTGGCGAGGGCGAGCGCGTCATTGCTCTCGAGCCATGGTAGGGTGCCGGGGACCAGCCCCGGCTGATCCAGGGTATTCGAAGGAGAGACGGCGTAGGCGAAGATCAGGAAACCACTGCTTAATTAAATGTTAATTAAGGATATAAAGAGTAATAGAATGAGGATAGCTCAGTGAGGAAATTCAGTGGAGAAAAGAGGCTGAATAATTCAGCCAGAAGGTAAGAGAAAGAACGACATGGTGAGACCAAGTTTCGGTGAACAAGGCCCGCACTTTATTTTTCAAAGTAGTTTTTATACCTTAAGTTATGCATAGAGGATAATGGGGGAAGGGGTCGAGTCTTGCAGCAAACCAGGCTTTCTTCCTGCAAACTTATCATATGCAAAAGCTTAGGTGATTTGCATCATCTTCTGGCCCGGAGGCCTGTTAACATTTTAAGACCTTTTCTTCAGAAAACTTATTTTTCTCTAAAGGTGGTTGGTCAGGAGCCACCCTCCAAAAAAGCATTAGATAAAGTTGCATTCCTACAGAGCAAAGGTGTGGTGGGCTATAACAAGAAAAAGAATTAACTCAAGGGTCCCAGGTTACAAACATTAAAGCTACTACTTACACCAATTATATTAATCAATACACTGCCAGGGACACAGCAGGTAAGGGATATGGAAACTTAGCAGCAAACAATGGCCCAACAAGTGAAAAACCATTCACCAATACAATTTCTAATCAATCTTGTAACTACTCAAAAGAATCTGTGTTTAGACAGTTTAGAACATCTCCTGCCTCTCACAGTTGGGAGGCTCTGAACGATCCCATGTGGCCGGAAAAACCTATTCAGGCAGGCTAGAGGATTTCCAAAGGAGTTTGTAGGTTAAACACTGTCACACCCAGGAATTATTAACTGGAACTGTAAGCTAACTCTTTTTTCAGAGAGAGGTAGTGGGGGAGAGCCCCCCGTAAAGTCAGAGGTTTAGGTGAAAGCACAAGCAGAAAGTAGGCAGACTCTGGTTTTGGGGGTATATGCTCGAGAATTTCCAGGGGGACTCCTGAAGCTCGATCCCGCCTTTGCGTATGCCGAGCCTCCTTCCTCATGACCTTTGTCATGGGCGGAGTTCCTCACTGGCTCCCAGCAGTGATAGAATTCCAGTGGAGCTATTCCAGATCCTGAAAGATGATGCTGTGGAAAGTGCTGCACTCAATATGCAATATGCAATATGCACTCAATATGCAATATGCCGGCTCACGGCAGTAGGGGAATCTGGCCTCGAGACGTGTTGAAGAAGGTCTCTCGAGGTCTTTCTCGGGTTGAGGCAGGACACCCTGGGGTCCCTCGACTTGTGCAGGTGACCTCAGGGGGCTTCTCATGGTGGCTCTGAGAAGTCAGGGAAACTGGAGGTGGGAGGGGCCTCTCGGCACTCCACTGGGTTTGGTGCATTGGAAGAGGGCCTCATCTCCAGTTGAGGCAGGAACCTCAGGGTTCCTCTGACTTCAGACTCCGATCGCAAGGTCCCTGCAGACTTGGGACAGGAGAGTCAGGCCTCGTCTTGGGTTGAGGCATGGAACTCCGCTTGCCTCTCGAGGTGTTCCCGGGGAGACAGGCCACTTGTCGAGCGGTATTTGGAACCTGGGGGTCTTTTCCCGACGATGCACGGGCGAGTCACTGCCCCTTCGTGTTGACTTCATTCACAGGGTGGAGTTCGAAGAGGTGTCCGGGCATCGGGTTCTTATCAAGAGGGGACCGGGAAATCGGGGTCCTTCGGAATGTGGAACCACCCACGAGGCCACGTCTGGAATGTCGTCGTGAGACCGGCCTCATCCTGAGGTGCGACCGGAAGGTCGGGAACCCCTTCCAGACAAAGCAGGGGAGTCGACCCTCCTGTCCAGATCAGGAGGGTAGAAGGGGCTCAGAGGAAGTGGTGCGGGAAAACCTCGGTGTTCCTCTTGAGGGAGACCGGGATGTCGGGGCACTTTGTGGGTCGCATCAAGGGTGCCAAGTACCGTTTCGACCTCCAATACCTAACGTGGGACTTCTCCTGAGACACTGTAGCGGGAAAGGGCTTCATCTTGCGATGACGGGGGAACCACGTGGATTTTCTCGAGTTGCAGCGGGATTCTCGAGTTACGACGGGGAATTCAGGATGCCTCTTGTGTTGGCCCAGGGAAGTCCAATCTTCCATTCGAGTTGCGAAGGAAAGCTGGGGATTGCTCTCGAGTGACTGCAGGGCCAATAGACCTCATCTAGGCTTGTGTCCAGAAGCCAATGTTCCTCTCCAGGGGCGAAAGGGATCTCGGGGTTGCATTCCAGACGCACCCGGGGAGACAGGCATCCATCTCGAGTGGAAGCAAAGAACCCCGCTCTGCTCTCGAGTCGCGACGGGTATCTCTTGGAGCTCACTGGGTGGACTAAAGGGAGTCAAGCCTCCTGAGGCGTTTGGAGAGAGGTCGAGAGACTGGTCTCTAGGCCATACAGGAGACGAAGGCCCTCAAGTCGCGATGACGGGGGAGGCTCGGGGTTGTTCTCGAGCGGCGGCCCCAGTGTGCGGTTTCTCGCGAGGTACGACGGCGAGGTCAGTGAGCCTCTCGTGGGGCGGCAAGGAAGTCGGGTCTCCATGCGAATGGCGAGGGGGAGCGCGTCTTTACTCTCAAGTCATAGTAGGGGAATCTGGCCTCGAGACGTGTTGAAGAAGGTCTCTCGAGGTCTTTCTCGGGTTGAGGCAGGACACCCTGGGGTCCCTCGACTTGTGCAGGTGACCTCAGGGGGCTTCTCATGGTGGCTCTGAGAAGTCAGGGAAACTGGAGGTGGGAGGGGCCTCTCGGCACTCCACTGGGTTTGGTGCATTGGAAGAGGGCCTCATCTCCAGTTGAGGCAGGAACCTCAGGGTTCCTCTGACTTCAGACTCCGATCGCAAGGTCCCTGCAGACTTGGGACAGGAGAGTCAGGCCTCGTCTTGGGTTGAGGCATGGAACTCCGCTTGCCTCTCGAGGTGTTCCCGGGGAGACAGGCCACTTGTCGAGCGGTATTTGGAACCTGGGGGTCTTTTCCCGACGATGCACGGGCGAGTCACTGCCCCTTCGTGTTGACTTCATTCACAGGGTGGAGTTCGAAGAGGTGTCCGGGCATCGGGTTCTTATCAAGAGGGGACCGGGAAATCGGGGTCCTTCGGAATGTGGAACCACCCACGAGGCCACGTCTGGAATGTCGTCGTGAGACCGGCCTCATCCTGAGGTGCGACCGGAAGGTCGGGAACCCCTTCCAGACAAAGCAGGGGAGTCGACCCTCCTGTCCAGATCAGGAGGGTAGAAGAGGCTCCGAGGAAGTGTTGCCGGAAAACTTCGGTGTTCCTCTCGAGGGAGACCGGGATGTCGGGGCACTTTGTGGGTCGCATCAAGGGTGACAAGTACCGTTTCGAACTCCAATTCCTAAAGTGGGACTTCTCCTGAGACGCTGTAGCGGCACAGGGCTACATCTTGCGATGACGGGGGAACCACGTGGTTTTTCTCGAGGTGTAGCAGGATTCTCGAATTACGACGGGGAATTCAGGATGCCTCTTGTGTAGGCCCAGGGAAGTCCAATCTTCCATTCGAGTTGCGAAGGAAAGCTGGGGATTTCTCTCGAGTGACTGCAGGGCCAATAGACCTCATCTAGGCTTGTGTCCAGAAGCCAGTGTTCCTCTCCAGGGGCGACAGGGATCTCGGGGTTGCATTCCAGACACACCCGGGGAGACAGGCCTCCATCTCGAGTGGAAGCAAAGAACCCCGCTCTGCTCTCGAGTCGCGACGGGTATCTCTTGGAGCTCACTGGGTGGACTAAAGCGAGTCAAGCCTCCTGAGGCGTTTGGAGAGAGGTCGCGAGATTGGTCTCTAGGCCATGCAGGAGACGAAGGCCCTCATCTCGCGATGCCGGGGGAGTCTTGGGGTTGTTCTCGAGCGGCGGCCCCAGTGTGCGCTTTCTCACGAGGTACGACGGCGAGGTCAGTGAGCCTCTCGTGGGGCGCCAGGGAAGTCGGGTCTCCATGCGAGTGGCGAGGGCGAGCGCCTCATTGCTCTCGAGCCATGGTAGGGTGCCGGGGACCAGCCCCGGCTGATCCAGGGTATTCGAAGGAGAGACGGCGTAGGCGAAGATCAGGAAACCACTGCTTAATTAAATGTTAATTAAGGATATAAAGAGTAATAGAATGAGGATAGCTCAGTGAGGAAATTCAGTGGAGAAAAGAGGCTGAATAATTCAGCCAGAAGGTAAGAGAAAGAACGACATGGTGAGACCAAGTTTCGGTGAACAAGGCCCGCACTTTATTTTTCAAAGTAGTTTTTATACCTTAAGTTATGCATAGAGGATAATGGGGGAAGGGGTCGAGTCTTGCAGCAAACCAGGCTTTCTTCCTGCAAACTTATCATATGCAAAAGCTTAGGTGATTTGCATCATCTTCTGGCCCGGAGGCCTGTTAACATTTTAAGACCTTTTCTTCAGAAAACTTATTTTTCTCTAAAGGTGGTTGGTCAGGAGCCACCCTCCAAAAAAGCATTAGATAAAGTTGCATTCCTACAGAGCAAAGGTGTGGTGGGCTATAACAAGAAAAAGAATTAACTCAAGGGTCCCAGGTTACAAACATTAAAGCTACTACTTACACCAATTATATTAATCAATACACTGCCAGGGACACAGCAGGTAAGGGATATGGAAACTTAGCAGCAAACAATGGCCCAACAAGTGAAAAACCATTCACCAATACAATTTCTAATCAATCTTGTAACTACTCAAAAGAATCTGTGTTTAGACAGTTTAGAACATCTCCTGCCTCTCACAGTTGGGAGGCTCTGAACGATCCCATGTGGCCGGAAAAACCTATTCAGGCAGGCTAGAGGATTTCCAAAGGAGTTTGTAGGTTAAACACTGTCACACCCAGGAATTATTAACTGGAACTGTAAGCTAACTCTTTTTTCAGAGAGAGGTAGTGGGGGAGAGCCCCCCGTAAAGTCAGAGGTTTAGGTGAAAGCACAAGCAGAAAGTAGGCAGACTCTGGTTTTGGGGGTATATGCTCGAGAATTTCCAGGGGGACTCCTGAAGCTCGATCCCGCCTTTGCGTATGCCGAGCCTCCTTCCTCATGACCTTTGTCATGGGCGGAGTTCCTCACTGGCTCCCAGCAGTGATAGAATTCCAGTGGAGCTATTCCAGATCCTGAAAGATGATGCTGTGGAAAGTGCTGCACTCAATATGCAATATGCAATATGCACTCAATATGCAATATGCCGGCTCACGGCAGTAGGGGAATCTGGCCTCGAGACGTGTTGAAGAAGGTCTCTCGAGGTCTTTCTCGGGTTGAGGCAGGACACCCTGGGGTCCCTCGACTTGTGCAGGTGACCTCAGGGGGCTTCTCATGGTGGCTCTGAGAAGTCAGGGAAACTGGAGGTGGGAGGGGCCTCTCGGCACTCCACTGGGTTTGGTGCATTGGAAGAGGGCCTCATCTCCAGTTGAGGCAGGAACCTCAGGGTTCCTCTGACTTCAGACTCCGATCGCAAGGTCCCTGCAGACTTGGGACAGGAGAGTCAGGCCTCGTCTTGGGTTGAGGCATGGAACTCCGCTTGCCTCTCGAGGTGTTCCCGGGGAGACAGGCCACTTGTCGAGCGGTATTTGGAACCTGGGGGTCTTTTCCCGACGATGCACGGGCGAGTCACTGCCCCTTCGTGTTGACTTCATTCACAGGGTGGAGTTCGAAGAGGTGTCCGGGCATCGGGTTCTTATCAAGAGGGGACCGGGAAATCGGGGTCCTTCGGAATGTGGAACCACCCACGAGGCCACGTCTGGAATGTCGTCGTGAGACCGGCCTCATCCTGAGGTGCGACCGGAAGGTCGGGAACCCCTTCCAGACAAAGCAGGGGAGTCGACCCTCCTGTCCAGATCAGGAGGGTAGAAGGGGCTCAGAGGAAGTGGTGCGGGAAAACCTCGGTGTTCCTCTTGAGGGAGACCGGGATGTCGGGGCACTTTGTGGGTCGCATCAAGGGTGCCAAGTACCGTTTCGACCTCCAATACCTAACGTGGGACTTCTCCTGAGACACTGTAGCGGGAAAGGGCTTCATCTTGCGATGACGGGGGAACCACGTGGATTTTCTCGAGTTGCAGCGGGATTCTCGAGTTACGACGGGGAATTCAGGATGCCTCTTGTGTTGGCCCAGGGAAGTCCAATCTTCCATTCGAGTTGCGAAGGAAAGCTGGGGATTGCTCTCGAGTGACTGCAGGGCCAATAGACCTCATCTAGGCTTGTGTCCAGAAGCCAATGTTCCTCTCCAGGGGCGAAAGGGATCTCGGGGTTGCATTCCAGACGCACCCGGGGAGACAGGCATCCATCTCGAGTGGAAGCAAAGAACCCCGCTCTGCTCTCGAGTCGCGACGGGTATCTCTTGGAGCTCACTGGGTGGACTAAAGGGAGTCAAGCCTCCTGAGGCGTTTGGAGAGAGGTCGAGAGACTGGTCTCTAGGCCATACAGGAGACGAAGGCCCTCAAGTCGCGATGACGGGGGAGGCTCGGGGTTGTTCTCGAGCGGCGGCCCCAGTGTGCGGTTTCTCGCGAGGTACGACGGCGAGGTCAGTGAGCCTCTCGTGGGGCGGCAAGGAAGTCGGGTCTCCATGCGAATGGCGAGGGGGAGCGCGTCTTTACTCTCAAGTCATAGTAGGGGAATCTGGCCTCGAGACGTGTTGAAGAAGGTCTCTCGAGGTCTTTCTCGGGTTGAGGCAGGACACCCTGGGGTCCCTCGACTTGTGCAGGTGACCTCAGGGGGCTTCTCATGGTGGCTCTGAGAAGTCAGGGAAACTGGAGGTGGGAGGGGCCTCTCGGCACTCCACTGGGTTTGGTGCATTGGAAGAGGGCCTCATCTCCAGTTGAGGCAGGAACCTCAGGGTTCCTCTGACTTCAGACTCCGATCGCAAGGTCCCTGCAGACTTGGGACAGGAGAGTCAGGCCTCGTCTTGGGTTGAGGCATGGAACTCCGCTTGCCTCTCGAGGTGTTCCCGGGGAGACAGGCCACTTGTCGAGCGGTATTTGGAACCTGGGGGTCTTTTCCCGACGATGCACGGGCGAGTCACTGCCCCTTCGTGTTGACTTCATTCACAGGGTGGAGTTCGAAGAGGTGTCCGGGCATCGGGTTCTTATCAAGAGGGGACCGGGAAATCGGGGTCCTTCGGAATGTGGAACCACCCACGAGGCCACGTCTGGAATGTCGTCGTGAGACCGGCCTCATCCTGAGGTGCGACCGGAAGGTCGGGAACCCCTTCCAGACAAAGCAGGGGAGTCGACCCTCCTGTCCAGATCAGGAGGGTAGAAGGGGCTCAGAGGAAGTGGTGCGGGAAAACCTCGGTGTTCCTCTTGAGGGAGACCGGGATGTCGGGGCACTTTGTGGGTCGCATCAAGGGTGCCAAGTACCGTTTCGACCTCCAATACCTAACGTGGGACTTCTCCTGAGACACTGTAGCGGGAAAGGGCTTCATCTTGCGATGACGGGGGAACCACGTGGATTTTCTCGAGTTGCAGCGGGATTCTCGAGTTACGACGGGGAATTCAGGATGCCTCTTGTGTTGGCCCAGGGAAGTCCAATCTTCCATTCGAGTTGCGAAGGAAAGCTGGGGATTGCTCTCGAGTGACTGCAGGGCCAATAGACCTCATCTAGGCTTGTGTCCAGAAGCCAATGTTCCTCTCCAGGGGCGAAAGGGATCTCGGGGTTGCATTCCAGACGCACCCGGGGAGACAGGCATCCATCTCGAGTGGAAGCAAAGAACCCCGCTCTGCTCTCGAGTCGCGACGGGTATCTCTTGGAGCTCACTGGGTGGACTAAAGGGAGTCAAGCCTCCTGAGGCGTTTGGAGAGAGGTCGAGAGACTGGTCTCTAGGCCATACAGGAGACGAAGGCCCTCAAGTCGCGATGACGGGGGAGGCTCGGGGTTGTTCTCGAGCGGCGGCCCCAGTGTGCGGTTTCTCGCGAGGTACGACGGCGAGGTCAGTGAGCCTCTCGTGGGGCGGCAAGGAAGTCGGGTCTCCATGCGAATGGCGAGGGGGAGCGCGTCTTTACTCTCAAGTCATAGTAGGGGAATCTGGCCTCGAGACGTGTTGAAGAAGGTCTCTCGAGGTCTTTCTCGGGTTGAGGCAGGACACCCTGGGGTCCCTCGACTTGTGCAGGTGACCTCAGGGGGCTTCTCATGGTGGCTCTGAGAAGTCAGGGAAACTGGAGGTGGGAGGGGCCTCTCGGCACTCCACTGGGTTTGGTGCATTGGAAGAGGGCCTCATCTCCAGTTGAGGCAGGAACCTCAGGGTTCCTCTGACTTCAGACTCCGATCGCAAGGTCCCTGCAGACTTGGGACAGGAGAGTCAGGCCTCGTCTTGGGTTGAGGCATGGAACTCCGCTTGCCTCTCGAGGTGTTCCCGGGGAGACAGGCCACTTGTCGAGCGGTATTTGGAACCTGGGGGTCTTTTCCCGACGATGCACGGGCGAGTCACTGCCCCTTCGTGTTGACTTCATTCACAGGGTGGAGTTCGAAGAGGTGTCCGGGCATCGGGTTCTTATCAAGAGGGGACCGGGAAATCGGGGTCCTTCGGAATGTGGAACCACCCACGAGGCCACGTCTGGAATGTCGTCGTGAGACCGGCCTCATCCTGAGGTGCGACCGGAAGGTCGGGAACCCCTTCCAGACAAAGCAGGGGAGTCGACCCTCCTGTCCAGATCAGGAGGGTAGAAGAGGCTCCGAGGAAGTGTTGCCGGAAAACTTCGGTGTTCCTCTCGAGGGAGACCGGGATGTCGGGGCACTTTGTGGGTCGCATCAAGGGTGACAAGTACCGTTTCGACCTCCAATTCCTAAAGTGGGACTTCTCCTGAGACGCTGTAGCGGCACAGGGCTACATCTTGCGATGACGGGGGAACCACGTGGTTTTTCTCGAGGTGTAGCAGGATTCTCGAATTACGACGGGGAATTCAGGATGCCTCTTGTGTAGGCCCAGGGAAGTCCAATCTTCCATTCGAGTTGCGAAGGAAAGCTGGGGATTTCTCTCGAGTGACTGCAGGGCCAATAGACCTCATCTAGGCTTGTGTCCAGAAGCCAGTGTTCCTCTCCAGGGGCGACAGGGATCTCGGGGTTGCATTCCAGACACACCCGGGGAGACAGGCCTCCATCTCGAGTGGAAGCAAAGAACCCCGCTCTGCTCTCGAGTCGCGACGGGTATCTCTTGGAGCTCACTGGGTGGACTAAAGCGAGTCAAGCCTCCTGAGGCGTTTGGAGAGAGGTCGCGAGATTGGTCTCTAGGCCATGCAGGAGACGAAGGCCCTCATCTCGCGATGCCGGGGGAGTCTTGGGGTTGTTCTCGAGCGGCGGCCCCAGTGTGCGCTTTCTCACGAGGTACGACGGCGAGGTCAGTGAGCCTCTCGTGGGGCGCCAGGGAAGTCGGGTCTCCATGCGAGTGGCGAGGGCGAGCGCCTCATTGCTCTCGAGCCATGGTAGGGTGCCGGGGACCAGCCCCGGCTGATCCAGGGTATTCGAAGGAGAGACGGCGTAGGCGAAGATCAGGAAACCACTGCTTAATTAAATGTTAATTAAGGATATAAAGAGTAATAGAATGAGGATAGCTCAGTGAGGAAATTCAGTGGAGAAAAGAGGCTGAATAATTCAGCCAGAAGGTAAGAGAAAGAACGACATGGTGAGACCAAGTTTCGGTGAACAAGGCCCGCACTTTATTTTTCAAAGTAGTTTTTATACCTTAAGTTATGCATAGAGGATAATGGGGGAAGGGGTCGAGTCTTGCAGCAAACCAGGCTTTCTTCCTGCAAACTTATCATATGCAAAAGCTTAGGTGATTTGCATCATCTTCTGGCCCGGAGGCCTGTTAACATTTTAAGACCTTTTCTTCAGAAAACTTATTTTTCTCTAAAGGTGGTTGGTCAGGAGCCACCCTCCAAAAAAGCATTAGATAAAGTTGCATTCCTACAGAGCAAAGGTGTGGTGGGCTATAACAAGAAAAAGAATTAACTCAAGGGTCCCAGGTTACAAACATTAAAGCTACTACTTACACCAATTATATTAATCAATACACTGCCAGGGACACAGCAGGTAAGGGATATGGAAACTTAGCAGCAAACAATGGCCCAACAAGTGAAAAACCATTCACCAATACAATTTCTAATCAATCTTGTAACTACTCAAAAGAATCTGTGTTTAGACAGTTTAGAACATCTCCTGCCTCTCACAGTTGGGAGGCTCTGAACGATCCCATGTGGCCGGAAAAACCTATTCAGGCAGGCTAGAGGATTTCCAAAGGAGTTTGTAGGTTAAACACTGTCACACCCAGGAATTATTAACTGGAACTGTAAGCTAACTCTTTTTTCAGAGAGAGGTAGTGGGGGAGAGCCCCCCGTAAAGTCAGAGGTTTAGGTGAAAGCACAAGCAGAAAGTAGGCAGACTCTGGTTTTGGGGGTATATGCTCGAGAATTTCCAGGGGGACTCCTGAAGCTCGATCCCGCCTTTGCGTATGCCGAGCCTCCTTCCTCATGACCTTTGTCATGGGCGGAGTTCCTCACTGGCTCCCAGCAGTGATAGAATTCCAGTGGAGCTATTCCAGATCCTGAAAGATGATGCTGTGGAAAGTGCTGCACTCAATATGCAATATGCAATATGCACTCAATATGCAATATGCCGGCTCACGGCAGTAGGGGAATCTGGCCTCGAGACGTGTTGAAGAAGGTCTCTCGAGGTCTTTCTCGGGTTGAGGCAGGACACCCTGGGGTCCCTCGACTTGTGCAGGTGACCTCAGGGGGCTTCTCATGGTGGCTCTGAGAAGTCAGGGAAACTGGAGGTGGGAGGGGCCTCTCGGCACTCCACTGGGTTTGGTGCATTGGAAGAGGGCCTCATCTCCAGTTGAGGCAGGAACCTCAGGGTTCCTCTGACTTCAGACTCCGATCGCAAGGTCCCTGCAGACTTGGGACAGGAGAGTCAGGCCTCGTCTTGGGTTGAGGCATGGAACTCCGCTTGCCTCTCGAGGTGTTCCCGGGGAGACAGGCCACTTGTCGAGCGGTATTTGGAACCTGGGGGTCTTTTCCCGACGATGCACGGGCGAGTCACTGCCCCTTCGTGTTGACTTCATTCACAGGGTGGAGTTCGAAGAGGTGTCCGGGCATCGGGTTCTTATCAAGAGGGGACCGGGAAATCGGGGTCCTTCGGAATGTGGAACCACCCACGAGGCCACGTCTGGAATGTCGTCGTGAGACCGGCCTCATCCTGAGGTGCGACCGGAAGGTCGGGAACCCCTTCCAGACAAAGCAGGGGAGTCGACCCTCCTGTCCAGATCAGGAGGGTAGAAGAGGCTCCGAGGAAGTGTTGCCGGAAAACTTCGGTGTTCCTCTCGAGGGAGACCGGGATGTCGGGGCACTTTGTGGGTCGCATCAAGGGTGACAAGTACCGTTTCGACCTCCAATTCCTAAAGTGGGACTTCTCCTGAGACGCTGTAGCGGCACAGGGCTACATCTTGCGATGACGGGGGAACCACGTGGTTTTTCTCGAGGTGTAGCAGGATTCTCGAATTACGACGGGGAATTCAGGATGCCTCTTGTGTAGGCCCAGGGAAGTCCAATCTTCCATTCGAGTTGCGAAGGAAAGCTGGGGATTTCTCTCGAGTGACTGCAGGGCCAATAGACCTCATCTAGGCTTGTGTCCAGAAGCCAGTGTTCCTCTCCAGGGGCGATAGGGATCTCGGGGTTGCATTCCAGACACACCCGGGGAGACAGGCCTCCATCTCGAGTGGAAGCAAAGAACCCCGCTCTGCTCTCGAGTCGCGACGGGTATCTCTTGGAGCTCACTGGGTGGACTAAAGCGAGTCAAGCCTCCTGAGGCGTTTGGAGAGAGGTCGCGAGATTGGTCTCTAGGCCATGCAGGAGACGAAGGCCCTCATCTCGCGATGCCGGGGGAGTCTTGGGGTTGTTCTCGAGCGGCGGCCCCAGTGTGCGCTTTCTCACGAGGTACGACGGCGAGGTCAGTGAGCCTCTCGTGGGGCGCCAGGGAAGTCGGGTCTCCATGCGAGTGGCGAGGGCGAGCGCCTCATTGCTCTCGAGCCATGGTAGGGTGCCGGGGACCAGCCCCGGCTGATCCAGGGTATTCGAAGGAGAGACGGCGTAGGCGAAGATCAGGAAACCACTGCTTAATTAAATGTTAATTAAGGATATAAAGAGTAATAGAATGAGGATAGCTCAGTGAGGAAATTCAGTGGAGAAAAGAGGCTGAATAATTCAGCCAGAAGGTAAGAGAAAGAACGACATGGTGAGACCAAGTTTCGGTGAACAAGGCCCGCACTTTATTTTTCAAAGTAGTTTTTATACCTTAAGTTATGCATAGAGGATAATGGGGGAAGGGGTCGAGTCTTGCAGCAAACCAGGCTTTCTTCCTGCAAACTTATCATATGCAAAAGCTTAGGTGATTTGCATCATCTTCTGGCCCGGAGGCCTGTTAACATTTTAAGACCTTTTCTTCAGAAAACTTATTTTTCTCTAAAGGTGGTTGGTCAGGAGCCACCCTCCAAAAAAGCATTAGATAAAGTTGCATTCCTACAGAGCAAAGGTGTGGTGGGCTATAACAAGAAAAAGAATTAACTCAAGGGTCCCAGGTTACAAACATTAAAGCTACTACTTACACCAATTATATTAATCAATACACTGCCAGGGACACAGCAGGTAAGGGATATGGAAACTTAGCAGCAAACAATGGCCCAACAAGTGAAAAACCATTCACCAATACAATTTCTAATCAATCTTGTAACTACTCAAAAGAATCTGTGTTTAGACAGTTTAGAACATCTCCTGCCTCTCACAGTTGGGAGGCTCTGAACGATCCCATGTGGCCGGAAAAACCTATTCAGGCAGGCTAGAGGATTTCCAAAGGAGTTTGTAGGTTAAACACTGTCACACCCAGGAATTATTAACTGGAACTGTAAGCTAACTCTTTTTTCAGAGAGAGGTAGTGGGGGAGAGCCCCCCGTAAAGTCAGAGGTTTAGGTGAAAGCACAAGCAGAAAGTAGGCAGACTCTGGTTTTGGGGGTATATGCTCGAGAATTTCCAGGGGGACTCCTGAAGCTCGATCCCGCCTTTGCGTATGCCGAGCCTCCTTCCTCATGACCTTTGTCATGGGCGGAGTTCCTCACTGGCTCCCAGCAGTGATAGAATTCCAGTGGAGCTATTCCAGATCCTGAAAGAGGATGCTGTGGAAAGTGCTGCACTCAATATGCAATATGCAATATGCACTCAATATGCAATATGCCGGCTCACGGCAGTAGGGGAATCTGGCCTCGAGACGTGTTGAAGAAGGTCTCTCGAGGTCTTTCTCGGGTTGAGGCAGGACACCCTGGGGTCCCTCGACTTGTGCAGGTGACCTCAGGGGGCTTCTCATGGTGGCTCTGAGAAGTCAGGGAAACTGGAGGTGGGAGGGGCCTCTCGGCACTCCACTGGGTTTGGTGCATTGGAAGAGGGCCTCATCTCCAGTTGAGGCAGGAACCTCAGGGTTCCTCTGACTTCAGACTCCGATCGCAAGGTCCCTGCAGACTTGGGACAGGAGAGTCAGGCCTCGTCTTGGGTTGAGGCATGGAACTCCGCTTGCCTCTCGAGGTGTTCCCGGGGAGACAGGCCACTTGTCGAGCGGTATTTGGAACCTGGGGGTCTTTTCCCGACGATGCACGGGCGAGTCACTGCCCCTTCGTGTTGACTTCATTCACAGGGTGGAGTTCGAAGAGGTGTCCGGGCATCGGGTTCTTATCAAGAGGGGACCGGGAAATCGGGGTCCTTCGGAATGTGGAACCACCCACGAGGCCACGTCTGGAATGTCGTCGTGAGACCGGCCTCATCCTGAGGTGCGACCGGAAGGTCGGGAACCCCTTCCAGACAAAGCAGGGGAGTCGACCCTCCTGTCCAGATCAGGAGGGTAGAAGGGGCTCAGAGGAAGTGGTGCGGGAAAACCTCGGTGTTCCTCTTGAGGGAGACCGGGATGTCGGGGCACTTTGTGGGTCGCATCAAGGGTGCCAAGTACCGTTTCGACCTCCAATACCTAACGTGGGACTTCTCCTGAGACACTGTAGCGGGAAAGGGCTTCATCTTGCGATGACGGGGGAACCACGTGGATTTTCTCGAGTTGCAGCGGGATTCTCGAGTTACGACGGGGAATTCAGGATGCCTCTTGTGTTGGCCCAGGGAAGTCCAATCTTCCATTCGAGTTGCGAAGGAAAGCTGGGGATTGCTCTCGAGTGACTGCAGGGCCAATAGACCTCATCTAGGCTTGTGTCCAGAAGCCAATGTTCCTCTCCAGGGGCGAAAGGGATCTCGGGGTTGCATTCCAGACGCACCCGGGGAGACAGGCATCCATCTCGAGTGGAAGCAAAGAACCCCGCTCTGCTCTCGAGTCGCGACGGGTATCTCTTGGAGCTCACTGGGTGGACTAAAGGGAGTCAAGCCTCCTGAGGCGTTTGGAGAGAGGTCGAGAGACTGGTCTCTAGGCCATACAGGAGACGAAGGCCCTCAAGTCGCGATGACGGGGGAGGCTCGGGGTTGTTCTCGAGCGGCGGCCCCAGTGTGCGGTTTCTCGCGAGGTACGACGGCGAGGTCAGTGAGCCTCTCGTGGGGCGGCAAGGAAGTCGGGTCTCCATGCGAATGGCGAGGGGGAGCGCGTCTTTACTCTCAAGTCATAGTAGGGGAATCTGGCCTCGAGACGTGTTGAAGAAGGTCTCTCGAGGTCTTTCTCGGGTTGAGGCAGGACACCCTGGGGTCCCTCGACTTGTGCAGGTGACCTCAGGGGGCTTCTCATGGTGGCTCTGAGAAGTCAGGGAAACTGGAGGTGGGAGGGGCCTCTCGGCACTCCACTGGGTTTGGTGCATTGGAAGAGGGCCTCATCTCCAGTTGAGGCAGGAACCTCAGGGTTCCTCTGACTTCAGACTCCGATCGCAAGGTCCCTGCAGACTTGGGACAGGAGAGTCAGGCCTCGTCTTGGGTTGAGGCATGGAACTCCGCTTGCCTCTCGAGGTGTTCCCGGGGAGACAGGCCACTTGTCGAGCGGTATTTGGAACCTGGGGGTCTTTTCCCGACGATGCACGGGCGAGTCACTGCCCCTTCGTGTTGACTTCATTCACAGGGTGGAGTTCGAAGAGGTGTCCGGGCATCGGGTTCTTATCAAGAGGGGACCGGGAAATCGGGGTCCTTCGGAATGTGGAACCACCCACGAGGCCACGTCTGGAATGTCGTCGTGAGACCGGCCTCATCCTGAGGTGCGACCGGAAGGTCGGGAACCCCTTCCAGACAAAGCAGGGGAGTCGACCCTCCTGTCCAGATCAGGAGGGTAGAAGAGGCTCCGAGGAAGTGTTGCCGGAAAACTTCGGTGTTCCTCTCGAGGGAGACCGGGATGTCGGGGCACTTTGTGGGTCGCATCAAGGGTGACAAGTACCGTTTCGAACTCCAATTCCTAAAGTGGGACTTCTCCTGAGACGCTGTAGCGGCACAGGGCTACATCTTGCGATGACGGGGGAACCACGTGGTTTTTCTCGAGGTGTAGCAGGATTCTCGAATTACGACGGGGAATTCAGGATGCCTCTTGTGTAGGCCCAGGGAAGTCCAATCTTCCATTCGAGTTGCGAAGGAAAGCTGGGGATTTCTCTCGAGTGACTGCAGGGCCAATAGACCTCATCTAGGCTTGTGTCCAGAAGCCAGTGTTCCTCTCCAGGGGCGACAGGGATCTCGGGGTTGCATTCCAGACACACCCGGGGAGACAGGCCTCCATCTCGAGTGGAAGCAAAGAACCCCGCTCTGCTCTCGAGTCGCGACGGGTATCTCTTGGAGCTCACTGGGTGGACTAAAGCGAGTCAAGCCTCCTGAGGCGTTTGGAGAGAGGTCGCGAGATTGGTCTCTAGGCCATGCAGGAGACGAAGGCCCTCATCTCGCGATGCCGGGGGAGTCTTGGGGTTGTTCTCGAGCGGCGGCCCCAGTGTGCGCTTTCTCACGAGGTACGACGGCGAGGTCAGTGAGCCTCTCGTGGGGCGCCAGGGAAGTCGGGTCTCCATGCGAGTGGCGAGGGCGAGCGCCTCATTGCTCTCGAGCCATGGTAGGGTGCCGGGGACCAGCCCCGGCTGATCCAGGGTATTCGAAGGAGAGACGGCGTAGGCGAAGATCAGGAAACCACTGCTTAATTAAATGTTAATTAAGGATATAAAGAGTAATAGAATGAGGATAGCTCAGTGAGGAAATTCAGTGGAGAAAAGAGGCTGAATAATTCAGCCAGAAGGTAAGAGAAAGAACGACATGGTGAGACCAAGTTTCGGTGAACAAGGCCCGCACTTTATTTTTCAAAGTAGTTTTTATACCTTAAGTTATGCATAGAGGATAATGGGGGAAGGGGTCGAGTCTTGCAGCAAACCAGGCTTTCTTCCTGCAAACTTATCATATGCAAAAGCTTAGGTGATTTGCATCATCTTCTGGCCCGGAGGCCTGTTAACATTTTAAGACCTTTTCTTCAGAAAACTTATTTTTCTCTAAAGGTGGTTGGTCAGGAGCCACCCTCCAAAAAAGCATTAGATAAAGTTGCATTCCTACAGAGCAAAGGTGTGGTGGGCTATAACAAGAAAAAGAATTAACTCAAGGGTCCCAGGTTACAAACATTAAAGCTACTACTTACACCAATTATATTAATCAATACACTGCCAGGGACACAGCAGGTAAGGGATATGGAAACTTAGCAGCAAACAATGGCCCAACAAGTGAAAAACCATTCACCAATACAATTTCTAATCAATCTTGTAACTACTCAAAAGAATCTGTGTTTAGACAGTTTAGAACATCTCCTGCCTCTCACAGTTGGGAGGCTCTGAACGATCCCATGTGGCCGGAAAAACCTATTCAGGCAGGCTAGAGGATTTCCAAAGGAGTTTGTAGGTTAAACACTGTCACACCCAGGAATTATTAACTGGAACTGTAAGCTAACTCTTTTTTCAGAGAGAGGTAGTGGGGGAGAGCCCCCCGTAAAGTCAGAGGTTTAGGTGAAAGCACAAGCAGAAAGTAGGCAGACTCTGGTTTTGGGGGTATATGCTCGAGAATTTCCAGGGGGACTCCTGAAGCTCGATCCCGCCTTTGCGTATGCCGAGCCTCCTTCCTCATGACCTTTGTCATGGGCGGAGTTCCTCACTGGCTCCCAGCAGTGATAGAATTCCAGTGGAGCTATTCCAGATCCTGAAAGAGGATGCTGTGGAAAGTGCTGCACTCAATATGCAATATGCAATATGCACTCAATATGCAATATGCCGGCTCACGGCAGTAGGGGAATCTGGCCTCGAGACGTGTTGAAGAAGGTCTCTCGAGGTCTTTCTCGGGTTGAGGCAGGACACCCTGGGGTCCCTCGACTTGTGCAGGTGACCTCAGGGGGCTTCTCATGGTGGCTCTGAGAAGTCAGGGAAACTGGAGGTGGGAGGGGCCTCTCGGCACTCCACTGGGTTTGGTGCATTGGAAGAGGGCCTCATCTCCAGTTGAGGCAGGAACCTCAGGGTTCCTCTGACTTCAGACTCCGATCGCAAGGTCCCTGCAGACTTGGGACAGGAGAGTCAGGCCTCGTCTTGGGTTGAGGCATGGAACTCCGCTTGCCTCTCGAGGTGTTCCCGGGGAGACAGGCCACTTGTCGAGCGGTATTTGGAACCTGGGGGTCTTTTCCCGACGATGCACGGGCGAGTCACTGCCCCTTCGTGTTGACTTCATTCACAGGGTGGAGTTCGAAGAGGTGTCCGGGCATCGGGTTCTTATCAAGAGGGGACCGGGAAATCGGGGTCCTTCGGAATGTGGAACCACCCACGAGGCCACGTCTGGAATGTCGTCGTGAGACCGGCCTCATCCTGAGGTGCGACCGGAAGGTCGGGAACCCCTTCCAGACAAAGCAGGGGAGTCGACCCTCCTGTCCAGATCAGGAGGGTAGAAGGGGCTCAGAGGAAGTGGTGCGGGAAAACCTCGGTGTTCCTCTTGAGGGAGACCGGGATGTCGGGGCACTTTGTGGGTCGCATCAAGGGTGCCAAGTACCGTTTCGACCTCCAATACCTAACGTGGGACTTCTCCTGAGACACTGTAGCGGGAAAGGGCTTCATCTTGCGATGACGGGGGAACCACGTGGATTTTCTCGAGTTGCAGCGGGATTCTCGAGTTACGACGGGGAATTCAGGATGCCTCTTGTGTTGGCCCAGGGAAGTCCAATCTTCCATTCGAGTTGCGAAGGAAAGCTGGGGATTGCTCTCGAGTGACTGCAGGGCCAATAGACCTCATCTAGGCTTGTGTCCAGAAGCCAATGTTCCTCTCCAGGGGCGAAAGGGATCTCGGGGTTGCATTCCAGACGCACCCGGGGAGACAGGCATCCATCTCGAGTGGAAGCAAAGAACCCCGCTCTGCTCTCGAGTCGCGACGGGTATCTCTTGGAGCTCACTGGGTGGACTAAAGGGAGTCAAGCCTCCTGAGGCGTTTGGAGAGAGGTCGAGAGACTGGTCTCTAGGCCATACAGGAGACGAAGGCCCTCAAGTCGCGATGACGGGGGAGGCTCGGGGTTGTTCTCGAGCGGCGGCCCCAGTGTGCGGTTTCTCGCGAGGTACGACGGCGAGGTCAGTGAGCCTCTCGTGGGGCGGCAAGGAAGTCGGGTCTCCATGCGAATGGCGAGGGGGAGCGCGTCTTTACTCTCAAGTCATAGTAGGGGAATCTGGCCTCGAGACGTGTTGAAGAAGGTCTCTCGAGGTCTTTCTCGGGTTGAGGCAGGACACCCTGGGGTCCCTCGACTTGTGCAGGTGACCTCAGGGGGCTTCTCATGGTGGCTCTGAGAAGTCAGGGAAACTGGAGGTGGGAGGGGCCTCTCGGCACTCCACTGGGTTTGGTGCATTGGAAGAGGGCCTCATCTCCAGTTGAGGCAGGAACCTCAGGGTTCCTCTGACTTCAGACTCCGATCGCAAGGTCCCTGCAGACTTGGGACAGGAGAGTCAGGCCTCGTCTTGGGTTGAGGCATGGAACTCCGCTTGCCTCTCGAGGTGTTCCCGGGGAGACAGGCCACTTGTCGAGCGGTATTTGGAACCTGGGGGTCTTTTCCCGACGATGCACGGGCGAGTCACTGCCCCTTCGTGTTGACTTCATTCACAGGGTGGAGTTCGAAGAGGTGTCCGGGCATCGGGTTCTTATCAAGAGGGGACCGGGAAATCGGGGTCCTTCGGAATGTGGAACCACCCACGAGGCCACGTCTGGAATGTCGTCGTGAGACCGGCCTCATCCTGAGGTGCGACCGGAAGGTCGGGAACCCCTTCCAGACAAAGCAGGGGAGTCGACCCTCCTGTCCAGATCAGGAGGGTAGAAGAGGCTCCGAGGAAGTGTTGCCGGAAAACTTCGGTGTTCCTCTCGAGGGAGACCGGGATGTCGGGGCACTTTGTGGGTCGCATCAAGGGTGACAAGTACCGTTTCGAACTCCAATTCCTAAAGTGGGACTTCTCCTGAGACGCTGTAGCGGCACAGGGCTACATCTTGCGATGACGGGGGAACCACGTGGTTTTTCTCGAGGTGTAGCAGGATTCTCGAATTACGACGGGGAATTCAGGATGCCTCTTGTGTAGGCCCAGGGAAGTCCAATCTTCCATTCGAGTTGCGAAGGAAAGCTGGGGATTTCTCTCGAGTGACTGCAGGGCCAATAGACCTCATCTAGGCTTGTGTCCAGAAGCCAGTGTTCCTCTCCAGGGGCGACAGGGATCTCGGGGTTGCATTCCAGACACACCCGGGGAGACAGGCCTCCATCTCGAGTGGAAGCAAAGAACCCCGCTCTGCTCTCGAGTCGCGACGGGTATCTCTTGGAGCTCACTGGGTGGACTAAAGCGAGTCAAGCCTCCTGAGGCGTTTGGAGAGAGGTCGCGAGATTGGTCTCTAGGCCATGCAGGAGACGAAGGCCCTCATCTCGCGATGCCGGGGGAGTCTTGGGGTTGTTCTCGAGCGGCGGCCCCAGTGTGCGCTTTCTCACGAGGTACGACGGCGAGGTCAGTGAGCCTCTCGTGGGGCGCCAGGGAAGTCGGGTCTCCATGCGAGTGGCGAGGGCGAGCGCCTCATTGCTCTCGAGCCATGGTAGGGTGCCGGGGACCAGCCCCGGCTGATCCAGGGTATTCGAAGGAGAGACGGCGTAGGCGAAGATCAGGAAACCACTGCTTAATTAAATGTTAATTAAGGATATAAAGAGTAATAGAATGAGGATAGCTCAGTGAGGAAATTCAGTGGAGAAAAGAGGCTGAATAATTCAGCCAGAAGGTAAGAGAAAGAACGACATGGTGAGACCAAGTTTCGGTGAACAAGGCCCGCACTTTATTTTTCAAAGTAGTTTTTATACCTTAAGTTATGCATAGAGGATAATGGGGGAAGGGGTCGAGTCTTGCAGCAAACCAGGCTTTCTTCCTGCAAACTTATCATATGCAAAAGCTTAGGTGATTTGCATCATCTTCTGGCCCGGAGGCCTGTTAACATTTTAAGACCTTTTCTTCAGAAAACTTATTTTTCTCTAAAGGTGGTTGGTCAGGAGCCACCCTCCAAAAAAGCATTAGATAAAGTTGCATTCCTACAGAGCAAAGGTGTGGTGGGCTATAACAAGAAAAAGAATTAACTCAAGGGTCCCAGGTTACAAACATTAAAGCTACTACTTACACCAATTATATTAATCAATACACTGCCAGGGACACAGCAGGTAAGGGATATGGAAACTTAGCAGCAAACAATGGCCCAACAAGTGAAAAACCATTCACCAATACAATTTCTAATCAATCTTGTAACTACTCAAAAGAATCTGTGTTTAGACAGTTTAGAACATCTCCTGCCTCTCACAGTTGGGAGGCTCTGAACGATCCCATGTGGCCGGAAAAACCTATTCAGGCAGGCTAGAGGATTTCCAAAGGAGTTTGTAGGTTAAACACTGTCACACCCAGGAATTATTAACTGGAACTGTAAGCTAACTCTTTTTTCAGAGAGAGGTAGTGGGGGAGAGCCCCCCGTAAAGTCAGAGGTTTAGGTGAAAGCACAAGCAGAAAGTAGGCAGACTCTGGTTTTGGGGGTATATGCTCGAGAATTTCCAGGGGGACTCCTGAAGCTCGATCCCGCCTTTGCGTATGCCGAGCCTCCTTCCTCATGACCTTTGTCATGGGCGGAGTTCCTCACTGGCTCCCAGCAGTGATAGAATTCCAGTGGAGCTATTCCAGATCCTGAAAGAGGATGCTGTGGAAAGTGCTGCACTCAATATGCAATATGCAATATGCACTCAATATGCAATATGCCGGCTCACGGCAGTAGGGGAATCTGGCCTCGAGACGTGTTGAAGAAGGTCTCTCGAGGTCTTTCTCGGGTTGAGGCAGGACACCCTGGGGTCCCTCGACTTGTGCAGGTGACCTCAGGGGGCTTCTCATGGTGGCTCTGAGAAGTCAGGGAAACTGGAGGTGGGAGGGGCCTCTCGGCACTCCACTGGGTTTGGTGCATTGGAAGAGGGCCTCATCTCCAGTTGAGGCAGGAACCTCAGGGTTCCTCTGACTTCAGACTCCGATCGCAAGGTCCCTGCAGACTTGGGACAGGAGAGTCAGGCCTCGTCTTGGGTTGAGGCATGGAACTCCGCTTGCCTCTCGAGGTGTTCCCGGGGAGACAGGCCACTTGTCGAGCGGTATTTGGAACCTGGGGGTCTTTTCCCGACGATGCACGGGCGAGTCACTGCCCCTTCGTGTTGACTTCATTCACAGGGTGGAGTTCGAAGAGGTGTCCGGGCATCGGGTTCTTATCAAGAGGGGACCGGGAAATCGGGGTCCTTCGGAATGTGGAACCACCCACGAGGCCACGTCTGGAATGTCGTCGTGAGACCGGCCTCATCCTGAGGTGCGACCGGAAGGTCGGGAACCCCTTCCAGACAAAGCAGGGGAGTCGACCCTCCTGTCCAGATCAGGAGGGTAGAAGGGGCTCAGAGGAAGTGGTGCGGGAAAACCTCGGTGTTCCTCTTGAGGGAGACCGGGATGTCGGGGCACTTTGTGGGTCGCATCAAGGGTGCCAAGTACCGTTTCGACCTCCAATACCTAACGTGGGACTTCTCCTGAGACACTGTAGCGGGAAAGGGCTTCATCTTGCGATGACGGGGGAACCACGTGGATTTTCTCGAGTTGCAGCGGGATTCTCGAGTTACGACGGGGAATTCAGGATGCCTCTTGTGTTGGCCCAGGGAAGTCCAATCTTCCATTCGAGTTGCGAAGGAAAGCTGGGGATTGCTCTCGAGTGACTGCAGGGCCAATAGACCTCATCTAGGCTTGTGTCCAGAAGCCAATGTTCCTCTCCAGGGGCGAAAGGGATCTCGGGGTTGCATTCCAGACGCACCCGGGGAGACAGGCATCCATCTCGAGTGGAAGCAAAGAACCCCGCTCTGCTCTCGAGTCGCGACGGGTATCTCTTGGAGCTCACTGGGTGGACTAAAGGGAGTCAAGCCTCCTGAGGCGTTTGGAGAGAGGTCGAGAGACTGGTCTCTAGGCCATACAGGAGACGAAGGCCCTCAAGTCGCGATGACGGGGGAGGCTCGGGGTTGTTCTCGAGCGGCGGCCCCAGTGTGCGGTTTCTCGCGAGGTACGACGGCGAGGTCAGTGAGCCTCTCGTGGGGCGGCAAGGAAGTCGGGTCTCCATGCGAATGGCGAGGGGGAGCGCGTCTTTACTCTCAAGTCATAGTAGGGGAATCTGGCCTCGAGACGTGTTGAAGAAGGTCTCTCGAGGTCTTTCTCGGGTTGAGGCAGGACACCCTGGGGTCCCTCGACTTGTGCAGGTGACCTCAGGGGGCTTCTCATGGTGGCTCTGAGAAGTCAGGGAAACTGGAGGTGGGAGGGGCCTCTCGGCACTCCACTGGGTTTGGTGCATTGGAAGAGGGCCTCATCTCCAGTTGAGGCAGGAACCTCAGGGTTCCTCTGACTTCAGACTCCGATCGCAAGGTCCCTGCAGACTTGGGACAGGAGAGTCAGGCCTCGTCTTGGGTTGAGGCATGGAACTCCGCTTGCCTCTCGAGGTGTTCCCGGGGAGACAGGCCACTTGTCGAGCGGTATTTGGAACCTGGGGGTCTTTTCCCGACGATGCACGGGCGAGTCACTGCCCCTTCGTGTTGACTTCATTCACAGGGTGGAGTTCGAAGAGGTGTCCGGGCATCGGGTTCTTATCAAGAGGGGACCGGGAAATCGGGGTCCTTCGGAATGTGGAACCACCCACGAGGCCACGTCTGGAATGTCGTCGTGAGACCGGCCTCATCCTGAGGTGCGACCGGAAGGTCGGGAACCCCTTCCAGACAAAGCAGGGGAGTCGACCCTCCTGTCCAGATCAGGAGGGTAGAAGAGGCTCCGAGGAAGTGTTGCCGGAAAACTTCGGTGTTCCTCTCGAGGGAGACCGGGATGTCGGGGCACTTTGTGGGTCGCATCAAGGGTGACAAGTACCGTTTCGAACTCCAATTCCTAAAGTGGGACTTCTCCTGAGACGCTGTAGCGGCACAGGGCTACATCTTGCGATGACGGGGGAACCACGTGGTTTTTCTCGAGGTGTAGCAGGATTCTCGAATTACGACGGGGAATTCAGGATGCCTCTTGTGTAGGCCCAGGGAAGTCCAATCTTCCATTCGAGTTGCGAAGGAAAGCTGGGGATTTCTCTCGAGTGACTGCAGGGCCAATAGACCTCATCTAGGCTTGTGTCCAGAAGCCAGTGTTCCTCTCCAGGGGCGACAGGGATCTCGGGGTTGCATTCCAGACACACCCGGGGAGACAGGCCTCCATCTCGAGTGGAAGCAAAGAACCCCGCTCTGCTCTCGAGTCGCGACGGGTATCTCTTGGAGCTCACTGGGTGGACTAAAGCGAGTCAAGCCTCCTGAGGCGTTTGGAGAGAGGTCGCGAGATTGGTCTCTAGGCCATGCAGGAGACGAAGGCCCTCATCTCGCGATGCCGGGGGAGTCTTGGGGTTGTTCTCGAGCGGCGGCCCCAGTGTGCGCTTTCTCACGAGGTACGACGGCGAGGTCAGTGAGCCTCTCGTGGGGCGCCAGGGAAGTCGGGTCTCCATGCGAGTGGCGAGGGCGAGCGCCTCATTGCTCTCGAGCCATGGTAGGGTGCCGGGGACCAGCCCCGGCTGATCCAGGGTATTCGAAGGAGAGACGGCGTAGGCGAAGATCAGGAAACCACTGCTTAATTAAATGTTAATTAAGGATATAAAGAGTAATAGAATGAGGATAGCTCAGTGAGGAAATTCAGTGGAGAAAAGAGGCTGAATAATTCAGCCAGAAGGTAAGAGAAAGAACGACATGGTGAGACCAAGTTTCGGTGAACAAGGCCCGCACTTTATTTTTCAAAGTAGTTTTTATACCTTAAGTTATGCATAGAGGATAATGGGGGAAGGGGTCGAGTCTTGCAGCAAACCAGGCTTTCTTCCTGCAAACTTATCATATGCAAAAGCTTAGGTGATTTGCATCATCTTCTGGCCCGGAGGCCTGTTAACATTTTAAGACCTTTTCTTCAGAAAACTTATTTTTCTCTAAAGGTGGTTGGTCAGGAGCCACCCTCCAAAAAAGCATTAGATAAAGTTGCATTCCTACAGAGCAAAGGTGTGGTGGGCTATAACAAGAAAAAGAATTAACTCAAGGGTCCCAGGTTACAAACATTAAAGCTACTACTTACACCAATTATATTAATCAATACACTGCCAGGGACACAGCAGGTAAGGGATATGGAAACTTAGCAGCAAACAATGGCCCAACAAGTGAAAAACCATTCACCAATACAATTTCTAATCAATCTTGTAACTACTCAAAAGAATCTGTGTTTAGACAGTTTAGAACATCTCCTGCCTCTCACAGTTGGGAGGCTCTGAACGATCCCATGTGGCCGGAAAAACCTATTCAGGCAGGCTAGAGGATTTCCAAAGGAGTTTGTAGGTTAAACACTGTCACACCCAGGAATTATTAACTGGAACTGTAAGCTAACTCTTTTTTCAGAGAGAGGTAGTGGGGGAGAGCCCCCCGTAAAGTCAGAGGTTTAGGTGAAAGCACAAGCAGAAAGTAGGCAGACTCTGGTTTTGGGGGTATATGCTCGAGAATTTCCAGGGGGACTCCTGAAGCTCGATCCCGCCTTTGCGTATGCCGAGCCTCCTTCCTCATGACCTTTGTCATGGGCGGAGTTCCTCACTGGCTCCCAGCAGTGATAGAATTCCAGTGGAGCTATTCCAGATCCTGAAAGAGGATGCTGTGGAAAGTGCTGCACTCAATATGCAATATGCAATATGCACTCAATATGCAATATGCCGGCTCACGGCAGTAGGGGAATCTGGCCTCGAGACGTGTTGAAGAAGGTCTCTCGAGGTCTTTCTCGGGTTGAGGCAGGACACCCTGGGGTCCCTCGACTTGTGCAGGTGACCTCAGGGGGCTTCTCATGGTGGCTCTGAGAAGTCAGGGAAACTGGAGGTGGGAGGGGCCTCTCGGCACTCCACTGGGTTTGGTGCATTGGAAGAGGGCCTCATCTCCAGTTGAGGCAGGAACCTCAGGGTTCCTCTGACTTCAGACTCCGATCGCAAGGTCCCTGCAGACTTGGGACAGGAGAGTCAGGCCTCGTCTTGGGTTGAGGCATGGAACTCCGCTTGCCTCTCGAGGTGTTCCCGGGGAGACAGGCCACTTGTCGAGCGGTATTTGGAACCTGGGGGTCTTTTCCCGACGATGCACGGGCGAGTCACTGCCCCTTCGTGTTGACTTCATTCACAGGGTGGAGTTCGAAGAGGTGTCCGGGCATCGGGTTCTTATCAAGAGGGGACCGGGAAATCGGGGTCCTTCGGAATGTGGAACCACCCACGAGGCCACGTCTGGAATGTCGTCGTGAGACCGGCCTCATCCTGAGGTGCGACCGGAAGGTCGGGAACCCCTTCCAGACAAAGCAGGGGAGTCGACCCTCCTGTCCAGATCAGGAGGGTAGAAGGGGCTCAGAGGAAGTGGTGCGGGAAAACCTCGGTGTTCCTCTTGAGGGAGACCGGGATGTCGGGGCACTTTGTGGGTCGCATCAAGGGTGCCAAGTACCGTTTCGACCTCCAATACCTAACGTGGGACTTCTCCTGAGACACTGTAGCGGGAAAGGGCTTCATCTTGCGATGACGGGGGAACCACGTGGATTTTCTCGAGTTGCAGCGGGATTCTCGAGTTACGACGGGGAATTCAGGATGCCTCTTGTGTTGGCCCAGGGAAGTCCAATCTTCCATTCGAGTTGCGAAGGAAAGCTGGGGATTGCTCTCGAGTGACTGCAGGGCCAATAGACCTCATCTAGGCTTGTGTCCAGAAGCCAATGTTCCTCTCCAGGGGCGAAAGGGATCTCGGGGTTGCATTCCAGACGCACCCGGGGAGACAGGCATCCATCTCGAGTGGAAGCAAAGAACCCCGCTCTGCTCTCGAGTCGCGACGGGTATCTCTTGGAGCTCACTGGGTGGACTAAAGGGAGTCAAGCCTCCTGAGGCGTTTGGAGAGAGGTCGAGAGACTGGTCTCTAGGCCATACAGGAGACGAAGGCCCTCAAGTCGCGATGACGGGGGAGGCTCGGGGTTGTTCTCGAGCGGCGGCCCCAGTGTGCGGTTTCTCGCGAGGTACGACGGCGAGGTCAGTGAGCCTCTCGTGGGGCGGCAAGGAAGTCGGGTCTCCATGCGAATGGCGAGGGGGAGCGCGTCTTTACTCTCAAGTCATAGTAGGGGAATCTGGCCTCGAGACGTGTTGAAGAAGGTCTCTCGAGGTCTTTCTCGGGTTGAGGCAGGACACCCTGGGGTCCCTCGACTTGTGCAGGTGACCTCAGGGGGCTTCTCATGGTGGCTCTGAGAAGTCAGGGAAACTGGAGGTGGGAGGGGCCTCTCGGCACTCCACTGGGTTTGGTGCATTGGAAGAGGGCCTCATCTCCAGTTGAGGCAGGAACCTCAGGGTTCCTCTGACTTCAGACTCCGATCGCAAGGTCCCTGCAGACTTGGGACAGGAGAGTCAGGCCTCGTCTTGGGTTGAGGCATGGAACTCCGCTTGCCTCTCGAGGTGTTCCCGGGGAGACAGGCCACTTGTCGAGCGGTATTTGGAACCTGGGGGTCTTTTCCCGACGATGCACGGGCGAGTCACTGCCCCTTCGTGTTGACTTCATTCACAGGGTGGAGTTCGAAGAGGTGTCCGGGCATCGGGTTCTTATCAAGAGGGGACCGGGAAATCGGGGTCCTTCGGAATGTGGAACCACCCACGAGGCCACGTCTGGAATGTCGTCGTGAGACCGGCCTCATCCTGAGGTGCGACCGGAAGGTCGGGAACCCCTTCCAGACAAAGCAGGGGAGTCGACCCTCCTGTCCAGATCAGGAGGGTAGAAGAGGCTCCGAGGAAGTGTTGCCGGAAAACTTCGGTGTTCCTCTCGAGGGAGACCGGGATGTCGGGGCACTTTGTGGGTCGCATCAAGGGTGACAAGTACCGTTTCGAACTCCAATTCCTAAAGTGGGACTTCTCCTGAGACGCTGTAGCGGCACAGGGCTACATCTTGCGATGACGGGGGAACCACGTGGTTTTTCTCGAGGTGTAGCAGGATTCTCGAATTACGACGGGGAATTCAGGATGCCTCTTGTGTAGGCCCAGGGAAGTCCAATCTTCCATTCGAGTTGCGAAGGAAAGCTGGGGATTTCTCTCGAGTGACTGCAGGGCCAATAGACCTCATCTAGGCTTGTGTCCAGAAGCCAGTGTTCCTCTCCAGGGGCGACAGGGATCTCGGGGTTGCATTCCAGACACACCCGGGGAGACAGGCCTCCATCTCGAGTGGAAGCAAAGAACCCCGCTCTGCTCTCGAGTCGCGACGGGTATCTCTTGGAGCTCACTGGGTGGACTAAAGCGAGTCAAGCCTCCTGAGGCGTTTGGAGAGAGGTCGCGAGATTGGTCTCTAGGCCATGCAGGAGACGAAGGCCCTCATCTCGCGATGCCGGGGGAGTCTTGGGGTTGTTCTCGAGCGGCGGCCCCAGTGTGCGCTTTCTCACGAGGTACGACGGCGAGGTCAGTGAGCCTCTCGTGGGGCGCCAGGGAAGTCGGGTCTCCATGCGAGTGGCGAGGGCGAGCGCGTCATTGCTCTCGAGCCATGGTAGGGTGCCGGGGACCAGCCCCGGCTGATCCAGGGTATTCGAAGGAGAGACGGCGTAGGCGAAGATCAGGAAACCACTGCTTAATTAAATGTTAATTAAGGATATAAAGAGTAATAGAATGAGGATAGCTCAGTGAGGAAATTCAGTGGAGAAAAGAGGCTGAATAATTCAGCCAGAAGGTAAGAGAAAGAACGACATGGTGAGACCAAGTTTCGGTGAACAAGGCCCGCACTTTATTTTTCAAAGTAGTTTTTATACCTTAAGTTATGCATAGAGGATAATGGGGGAAGGGGTCGAGTCTTGCAGCAAACCAGGCTTTCTTCCTGCAAACTTATCATATGCAAAAGCTTAGGTGATTTGCATCATCTTCTGGCCCGGAGGCCTGTTAACATTTTAAGACCTTTTCTTCAGAAAACTTATTTTTCTCTAAAGGTGGTTGGTCAGGAGCCACCCTCCAAAAAAGCATTAGATAAAGTTGCATTCCTACAGAGCAAAGGTGTGGTGGGCTATAACAAGAAAAAGAATTAACTCAAGGGTCCCAGGTTACAAACATTAAAGCTACTACTTACACCAATTATATTAATCAATACACTGCCAGGGACACAGCAGGTAAGGGATATGGAAACTTAGCAGCAAACAATGGCCCAACAAGTGAAAAACCATTCACCAATACAATTTCTAATCAATCTTGTAACTACTCAAAAGAATCTGTGTTTAGACAGTTTAGAACATCTCCTGCCTCTCACAGTTGGGAGGCTCTGAACGATCCCATGTGGCCGGAAAAACCTATTCAGGCAGGCTAGAGGATTTCCAAAGGAGTTTGTAGGTTAAACACTGTCACACCCAGGAATTATTAACTGGAACTGTAAGCTAACTCTTTTTTCAGAGAGAGGTAGTGGGGGAGAGCCCCCCGTAAAGTCAGAGGTTTAGGTGAAAGCACAAGCAGAAAGTAGGCAGACTCTGGTTTTGGGGGTATATGCTCGAGAATTTCCAGGGGGACTCCTGAAGCTCGATCCCGCCTTTGCGTATGCCGAGCCTCCTTCCTCATGACCTTTGTCATGGGCGGAGTTCCTCACTGGCTCCCAGCAGTGATAGAATTCCAGTGGAGCTATTCCAGATCCTGAAAGAGGATGCTGTGGAAAGTGCTGCACTCAATATGCAATATGCAATATGCACTCAATATGCAATATGCCGGCTCACGGCAGTAGGGGAATCTGGCCTCGAGACGTGTTGAAGAAGGTCTCTCGAGGTCTTTCTCGGGTTGAGGCAGGACACCCTGGGGTCCCTCGACTTGTGCAGGTGACCTCAGGGGGCTTCTCATGGTGGCTCTGAGAAGTCAGGGAAACTGGAGGTGGGAGGGGCCTCTCGGCACTCCACTGGGTTTGGTGCATTGGAAGAGGGCCTCATCTCCAGTTGAGGCAGGAACCTCAGGGTTCCTCTGACTTCAGACTCCGATCGCAAGGTCCCTGCAGACTTGGGACAGGAGAGTCAGGCCTCGTCTTGGGTTGAGGCATGGAACTCCGCTTGCCTCTCGAGGTGTTCCCGGGGAGACAGGCCACTTGTCGAGCGGTATTTGGAACCTGGGGGTCTTTTCCCGACGATGCACGGGCGAGTCACTGCCCCTTCGTGTTGACTTCATTCACAGGGTGGAGTTCGAAGAGGTGTCCGGGCATCGGGTTCTTATCAAGAGGGGACCGGGAAATCGGGGTCCTTCGGAATGTGGAACCACCCACGAGGCCACGTCTGGAATGTCGTCGTGAGACCGGCCTCATCCTGAGGTGCGACCGGAAGGTCGGGAACCCCTTCCAGACAAAGCAGGGGAGTCGACCCTCCTGTCCAGATCAGGAGGGTAGAAGGGGCTCAGAGGAAGTGGTGCGGGAAAACCTCGGTGTTCCTCTTGAGGGAGACCGGGATGTCGGGGCACTTTGTGGGTCGCATCAAGGGTGCCAAGTACCGTTTCGACCTCCAATACCTAACGTGGGACTTCTCCTGAGACACTGTAGCGGGAAAGGGCTTCATCTTGCGATGACGGGGGAACCACGTGGATTTTCTCGAGTTGCAGCGGGATTCTCGAGTTACGACGGGGAATTCAGGATGCCTCTTGTGTTGGCCCAGGGAAGTCCAATCTTCCATTCGAGTTGCGAAGGAAAGCTGGGGATTGCTCTCGAGTGACTGCAGGGCCAATAGACCTCATCTAGGCTTGTGTCCAGAAGCCAATGTTCCTCTCCAGGGGCGAAAGGGATCTCGGGGTTGCATTCCAGACGCACCCGGGGAGACAGGCATCCATCTCGAGTGGAAGCAAAGAACCCCGCTCTGCTCTCGAGTCGCGACGGGTATCTCTTGGAGCTCACTGGGTGGACTAAAGGGAGTCAAGCCTCCTGAGGCGTTTGGAGAGAGGTCGAGAGACTGGTCTCTAGGCCATACAGGAGACGAAGGCCCTCAAGTCGCGATGACGGGGGAGGCTCGGGGTTGTTCTCGAGCGGCGGCCCCAGTGTGCGGTTTCTCGCGAGGTACGACGGCGAGGTCAGTGAGCCTCTCGTGGGGCGGCAAGGAAGTCGGGTCTCCATGCGAATGGCGAGGGGGAGCGCGTCTTTACTCTCAAGTCATAGTAGGGGAATCTGGCCTCGAGACGTGTTGAAGAAGGTCTCTCGAGGTCTTTCTCGGGTTGAGGCAGGACACCCTGGGGTCCCTCGACTTGTGCAGGTGACCTCAGGGGGCTTCTCATGGTGGCTCTGAGAAGTCAGGGAAACTGGAGGTGGGAGGGGCCTCTCGGCACTCCACTGGGTTTGGTGCATTGGAAGAGGGCCTCATCTCCAGTTGAGGCAGGAACCTCAGGGTTCCTCTGACTTCAGACTCCGATCGCAAGGTCCCTGCAGACTTGGGACAGGAGAGTCAGGCCTCGTCTTGGGTTGAGGCATGGAACTCCGCTTGCCTCTCGAGGTGTTCCCGGGGAGACAGGCCACTTGTCGAGCGGTATTTGGAACCTGGGGGTCTTTTCCCGACGATGCACGGGCGAGTCACTGCCCCTTCGTGTTGACTTCATTCACAGGGTGGAGTTCGAAGAGGTGTCCGGGCATCGGGTTCTTATCAAGAGGGGACCGGGAAATCGGGGTCCTTCGGAATGTGGAACCACCCACGAGGCCACGTCTGGAATGTCGTCGTGAGACCGGCCTCATCCTGAGGTGCGACCGGAAGGTCGGGAACCCCTTCCAGACAAAGCAGGGGAGTCGACCCTCCTGTCCAGATCAGGAGGGTAGAAGAGGCTCCGAGGAAGTGTTGCCGGAAAACTTCGGTGTTCCTCTCGAGGGAGACCGGGATGTCGGGGCACTTTGTGGGTCGCATCAAGGGTGACAAGTACCGTTTCGAACTCCAATTCCTAAAGTGGGACTTCTCCTGAGACGCTGTAGCGGCACAGGGCTACATCTTGCGATGACGGGGGAACCACGTGGTTTTTCTCGAGGTGTAGCAGGATTCTCGAATTACGACGGGGAATTCAGGATGCCTCTTGTGTAGGCCCAGGGAAGTCCAATCTTCCATTCGAGTTGCGAAGGAAAGCTGGGGATTTCTCTCGAGTGACTGCAGGGCCAATAGACCTCATCTAGGCTTGTGTCCAGAAGCCAGTGTTCCTCTCCAGGGGCGACAGGGATCTCGGGGTTGCATTCCAGACACACCCGGGGAGACAGGCCTCCATCTCGAGTGGAAGCAAAGAACCCCGCTCTGCTCTCGAGTCGCGACGGGTATCTCTTGGAGCTCACTGGGTGGACTAAAGCGAGTCAAGCCTCCTGAGGCGTTTGGAGAGAGGTCGCGAGATTGGTCTCTAGGCCATGCAGGAGACGAAGGCCCTCATCTCGCGATGCCGGGGGAGTCTTGGGGTTGTTCTCGAGCGGCGGCCCCAGTGTGCGCTTTCTCACGAGGTACGACGGCGAGGTCAGTGAGCCTCTCGTGGGGCGCCAGGGAAGTCGGGTCTCCATGCGAGTGGCGAGGGCGAGCGCGTCATTGCTCTCGAGCCATGGTAGGGTGCCGGGGACCAGCCCCGGCTGATCCAGGGTATTCGAAGGAGAGACGGCGTAGGCGAAGATCAGGAAACCACTGCTTAATTAAATGTTAATTAAGGATATAAAGAGTAATAGAATGAGGATAGCTCAGTGAGGAAATTCAGTGGAGAAAAGAGGCTGAATAATTCAGCCAGAAGGTAAGAGAAAGAACGACATGGTGAGACCAAGTTTCGGTGAACAAGGCCCGCACTTTATTTTTCAAAGTAGTTTTTATACCTTAAGTTATGCATAGAGGATAATGGGGGAAGGGGTCGAGTCTTGCAGCAAACCAGGCTTTCTTCCTGCAAACTTATCATATGCAAAAGCTTAGGTGATTTGCATCATCTTCTGGCCCGGAGGCCTGTTAACATTTTAAGACCTTTTCTTCAGAAAACTTATTTTTCTCTAAAGGTGGTTGGTCAGGAGCCACCCTCCAAAAAAGCATTAGATAAAGTTGCATTCCTACAGAGCAAAGGTGTGGTGGGCTATAACAAGAAAAAGAATTAACTCAAGGGTCCCAGGTTACAAACATTAAAGCTACTACTTACACCAATTATATTAATCAATACACTGCCAGGGACACAGCAGGTAAGGGATATGGAAACTTAGCAGCAAACAATGGCCCAACAAGTGAAAAACCATTCACCAATACAATTTCTAATCAATCTTGTAACTACTCAAAAGAATCTGTGTTTAGACAGTTTAGAACATCTCCTGCCTCTCACAGTTGGGAGGCTCTGAACGATCCCATGTGGCCGGAAAAACCTATTCAGGCAGGCTAGAGGATTTCCAAAGGAGTTTGTAGGTTAAACACTGTCACACCCAGGAATTATTAACTGGAACTGTAAGCTAACTCTTTTTTCAGAGAGAGGTAGTGGGGGAGAGCCCCCCGTAAAGTCAGAGGTTTAGGTGAAAGCACAAGCAGAAAGTAGGCAGACTCTGGTTTTGGGGGTATATGCTCGAGAATTTCCAGGGGGACTCCTGAAGCTCGATCCCGCCTTTGCGTATGCCGAGCCTCCTTCCTCATGACCTTTGTCATGGGCGGAGTTCCTCACTGGCTCCCAGCAGTGATAGAATTCCAGTGGAGCTATTCCAGATCCTGAAAGATGATGCTGTGGAAAGTGCTGCACTCAATATGCAATATGCAATATGCACTCAATATGCAATATGCCGGCTCACGGCAGTAGGGGAATCTGGCCTCGAGACGTGTTGAAGAAGGTCTCTCGAGGTCTTTCTCGGGTTGAGGCAGGACACCCTGGGGTCCCTCGACTTGTGCAGGTGACCTCAGGGGGCTTCTCATGGTGGCTCTGAGAAGTCAGGGAAACTGGAGGTGGGAGGGGCCTCTCGGCACTCCACTGGGTTTGGTGCATTGGAAGAGGGCCTCATCTCCAGTTGAGGCAGGAACCTCAGGGTTCCTCTGACTTCAGACTCCGATCGCAAGGTCCCTGCAGACTTGGGACAGGAGAGTCAGGCCTCGTCTTGGGTTGAGGCATGGAACTCCGCTTGCCTCTCGAGGTGTTCCCGGGGAGACAGGCCACTTGTCGAGCGGTATTTGGAACCTGGGGGTCTTTTCCCGACGATGCACGGGCGAGTCACTGCCCCTTCGTGTTGACTTCATTCACAGGGTGGAGTTCGAAGAGGTGTCCGGGCATCGGGTTCTTATCAAGAGGGGACCGGGAAATCGGGGTCCTTCGGAATGTGGAACCACCCACGAGGCCACGTCTGGAATGTCGTCGTGAGACCGGCCTCATCCTGAGGTGCGACCGGAAGGTCGGGAACCCCTTCCAGACAAAGCAGGGGAGTCGACCCTCCTGTCCAGATCAGGAGGGTAGAAGGGGCTCAGAGGAAGTGGTGCGGGAAAACCTCGGTGTTCCTCTTGAGGGAGACCGGGATGTCGGGGCACTTTGTGGGTCGCATCAAGGGTGCCAAGTACCGTTTCGACCTCCAATACCTAACGTGGGACTTCTCCTGAGACACTGTAGCGGGAAAGGGCTTCATCTTGCGATGACGGGGGAACCACGTGGATTTTCTCGAGTTGCAGCGGGATTCTCGAGTTACGACGGGGAATTCAGGATGCCTCTTGTGTTGGCCCAGGGAAGTCCAATCTTCCATTCGAGTTGCGAAGGAAAGCTGGGGATTGCTCTCGAGTGACTGCAGGGCCAATAGACCTCATCTAGGCTTGTGTCCAGAAGCCAATGTTCCTCTCCAGGGGCGAAAGGGATCTCGGGGTTGCATTCCAGACGCACCCGGGGAGACAGGCATCCATCTCGAGTGGAAGCAAAGAACCCCGCTCTGCTCTCGAGTCGCGACGGGTATCTCTTGGAGCTCACTGGGTGGACTAAAGGGAGTCAAGCCTCCTGAGGCGTTTGGAGAGAGGTCGAGAGACTGGTCTCTAGGCCATACAGGAGACGAAGGCCCTCAAGTCGCGATGACGGGGGAGGCTCGGGGTTGTTCTCGAGCGGCGGCCCCAGTGTGCGGTTTCTCGCGAGGTACGACGGCGAGGTCAGTGAGCCTCTCGTGGGGCGGCAAGGAAGTCGGGTCTCCATGCGAATGGCGAGGGGGAGCGCGTCTTTACTCTCAAGTCATAGTAGGGGAATCTGGCCTCGAGACGTGTTGAAGAAGGTCTCTCGAGGTCTTTCTCGGGTTGAGGCAGGACACCCTGGGGTCCCTCGACTTGTGCAGGTGACCTCAGGGGGCTTCTCATGGTGGCTCTGAGAAGTCAGGGAAACTGGAGGTGGGAGGGGCCTCTCGGCACTCCACTGGGTTTGGTGCATTGGAAGAGGGCCTCATCTCCAGTTGAGGCAGGAACCTCAGGGTTCCTCTGACTTCAGACTCCGATCGCAAGGTCCCTGCAGACTTGGGACAGGAGAGTCAGGCCTCGTCTTGGGTTGAGGCATGGAACTCCGCTTGCCTCTCGAGGTGTTCCCGGGGAGACAGGCCACTTGTCGAGCGGTATTTGGAACCTGGGGGTCTTTTCCCGACGATGCACGGGCGAGTCACTGCCCCTTCGTGTTGACTTCATTCACAGGGTGGAGTTCGAAGAGGTGTCCGGGCATCGGGTTCTTATCAAGAGGGGACCGGGAAATCGGGGTCCTTCGGAATGTGGAACCACCCACGAGGCCACGTCTGGAATGTCGTCGTGAGACCGGCCTCATCCTGAGGTGCGACCGGAAGGTCGGGAACCCCTTCCAGACAAAGCAGGGGAGTCGACCCTCCTGTCCAGATCAGGAGGGTAGAAGAGGCTCCGAGGAAGTGTTGCCGGAAAACTTCGGTGTTCCTCTCGAGGGAGACCGGGATGTCGGGGCACTTTGTGGGTCGCATCAAGGGTGACAAGTACCGTTTCGAACTCCAATTCCTAAAGTGGGACTTCTCCTGAGACGCTGTAGCGGCACAGGGCTACATCTTGCGATGACGGGGGAACCACGTGGTTTTTCTCGAGGTGTAGCAGGATTCTCGAATTACGACGGGGAATTCAGGATGCCTCTTGTGTAGGCCCAGGGAAGTCCAATCTTCCATTCGAGTTGCGAAGGAAAGCTGGGGATTTCTCTCGAGTGACTGCAGGGCCAATAGACCTCATCTAGGCTTGTGTCCAGAAGCCAGTGTTCCTCTCCAGGGGCGACAGGGATCTCGGGGTTGCATTCCAGACACACCCGGGGAGACAGGCCTCCATCTCGAGTGGAAGCAAAGAACCCCGCTCTGCTCTCGAGTCGCGACGGGTATCTCTTGGAGCTCACTGGGTGGACTAAAGCGAGTCAAGCCTCCTGAGGCGTTTGGAGAGAGGTCGCGAGATTGGTCTCTAGGCCATGCAGGAGACGAAGGCCCTCATCTCGCGATGCCGGGGGAGTCTTGGGGTTGTTCTCGAGCGGCGGCCCCAGTGTGCGCTTTCTCACGAGGTACGACGGCGAGGTCAGTGAGCCTCTCGTGGGGCGCCAGGGAAGTCGGGTCTCCATGCGAGTGGCGAGGGCGAGCGCGTCATTGCTCTCGAGCCATGGTAGGGTGCCGGGGACCAGCCCCGGCTGATCCAGGGTATTCGAAGGAGAGACGGCGTAGGCGAAGATCAGGAAACCACTGCTTAATTAAATGTTAATTAAGGATATAAAGAGTAATAGAATGAGGATAGCTCAGTGAGGAAATTCAGTGGAGAAAAGAGGCTGAATAATTCAGCCAGAAGGTAAGAGAAAGAACGACATGGTGAGACCAAGTTTCGGTGAACAAGGCCCGCACTTTATTTTTCAAAGTAGTTTTTATACCTTAAGTTATGCATAGAGGATAATGGGGGAAGGGGTCGAGTCTTGCAGCAAACCAGGCTTTCTTCCTGCAAACTTATCATATGCAAAAGCTTAGGTGATTTGCATCATCTTCTGGCCCGGAGGCCTGTTAACATTTTAAGACCTTTTCTTCAGAAAACTTATTTTTCTCTAAAGGTGGTTGGTCAGGAGCCACCCTCCAAAAAAGCATTAGATAAAGTTGCATTCCTACAGAGCAAAGGTGTGGTGGGCTATAACAAGAAAAAGAATTAACTCAAGGGTCCCAGGTTACAAACATTAAAGCTACTACTTACACCAATTATATTAATCAATACACTGCCAGGGACACAGCAGGTAAGGGATATGGAAACTTAGCAGCAAACAATGGCCCAACAAGTGAAAAACCATTCACCAATACAATTTCTAATCAATCTTGTAACTACTCAAAAGAATCTGTGTTTAGACAGTTTAGAACATCTCCTGCCTCTCACAGTTGGGAGGCTCTGAACGATCCCATGTGGCCGGAAAAACCTATTCAGGCAGGCTAGAGGATTTCCAAAGGAGTTTGTAGGTTAAACACTGTCACACCCAGGAATTATTAACTGGAACTGTAAGCTAACTCTTTTTTCAGAGAGAGGTAGTGGGGGAGAGCCCCCCGTAAAGTCAGAGGTTTAGGTGAAAGCACAAGCAGAAAGTAGGCAGACTCTGGTTTTGGGGGTATATGCTCGAGAATTTCCAGGGGGACTCCTGAAGCTCGATCCCGCCTTTGCGTATGCCGAGCCTCCTTCCTCATGACCTTTGTCATGGGCGGAGTTCCTCACTGGCTCCCAGCAGTGATAGAATTCCAGTGGAGCTATTCCAGATCCTGAAAGAGGATGCTGTGGAAAGTGCTGCACTCAATATGCAATATGCAATATGCACTCAATATGCAATATGCCGGCTCACGGCAGTAGGGGAATCTGGCCTCGAGACGTGTTGAAGAAGGTCTCTCGAGGTCTTTCTCGGGTTGAGGCAGGACACCCTGGGGTCCCTCGACTTGTGCAGGTGACCTCAGGGGGCTTCTCATGGTGGCTCTGAGAAGTCAGGGAAACTGGAGGTGGGAGGGGCCTCTCGGCACTCCACTGGGTTTGGTGCATTGGAAGAGGGCCTCATCTCCAGTTGAGGCAGGAACCTCAGGGTTCCTCTGACTTCAGACTCCGATCGCAAGGTCCCTGCAGACTTGGGACAGGAGAGTCAGGCCTCGTCTTGGGTTGAGGCATGGAACTCCGCTTGCCTCTCGAGGTGTTCCCGGGGAGACAGGCCACTTGTCGAGCGGTATTTGGAACCTGGGGGTCTTTTCCCGACGATGCACGGGCGAGTCACTGCCCCTTCGTGTTGACTTCATTCACAGGGTGGAGTTCGAAGAGGTGTCCGGGCATCGGGTTCTTATCAAGAGGGGACCGGGAAATCGGGGTCCTTCGGAATGTGGAACCACCCACGAGGCCACGTCTGGAATGTCGTCGTGAGACCGGCCTCATCCTGAGGTGCGACCGGAAGGTCGGGAACCCCTTCCAGACAAAGCAGGGGAGTCGACCCTCCTGTCCAGATCAGGAGGGTAGAAGGGGCTCAGAGGAAGTGGTGCGGGAAAACCTCGGTGTTCCTCTTGAGGGAGACCGGGATGTCGGGGCACTTTGTGGGTCGCATCAAGGGTGCCAAGTACCGTTTCGACCTCCAATACCTAACGTGGGACTTCTCCTGAGACACTGTAGCGGGAAAGGGCTTCATCTTGCGATGACGGGGGAACCACGTGGATTTTCTCGAGTTGCAGCGGGATTCTCGAGTTACGACGGGGAATTCAGGATGCCTCTTGTGTTGGCCCAGGGAAGTCCAATCTTCCATTCGAGTTGCGAAGGAAAGCTGGGGATTGCTCTCGAGTGACTGCAGGGCCAATAGACCTCATCTAGGCTTGTGTCCAGAAGCCAATGTTCCTCTCCAGGGGCGAAAGGGATCTCGGGGTTGCATTCCAGACGCACCCGGGGAGACAGGCATCCATCTCGAGTGGAAGCAAAGAACCCCGCTCTGCTCTCGAGTCGCGACGGGTATCTCTTGGAGCTCACTGGGTGGACTAAAGGGAGTCAAGCCTCCTGAGGCGTTTGGAGAGAGGTCGAGAGACTGGTCTCTAGGCCATACAGGAGACGAAGGCCCTCAAGTCGCGATGACGGGGGAGGCTCGGGGTTGTTCTCGAGCGGCGGCCCCAGTGTGCGGTTTCTCGCGAGGTACGACGGCGAGGTCAGTGAGCCTCTCGTGGGGCGGCAAGGAAGTCGGGTCTCCATGCGAATGGCGAGGGGGAGCGCGTCTTTACTCTCAAGTCATAGTAGGGGAATCTGGCCTCGAGACGTGTTGAAGAAGGTCTCTCGAGGTCTTTCTCGGGTTGAGGCAGGACACCCTGGGGTCCCTCGACTTGTGCAGGTGACCTCAGGGGGCTTCTCATGGTGGCTCTGAGAAGTCAGGGAAACTGGAGGTGGGAGGGGCCTCTCGGCACTCCACTGGGTTTGGTGCATTGGAAGAGGGCCTCATCTCCAGTTGAGGCAGGAACCTCAGGGTTCCTCTGACTTCAGACTCCGATCGCAAGGTCCCTGCAGACTTGGGACAGGAGAGTCAGGCCTCGTCTTGGGTTGAGGCATGGAACTCCGCTTGCCTCTCGAGGTGTTCCCGGGGAGACAGGCCACTTGTCGAGCGGTATTTGGAACCTGGGGGTCTTTTCCCGACGATGCACGGGCGAGTCACTGCCCCTTCGTGTTGACTTCATTCACAGGGTGGAGTTCGAAGAGGTGTCCGGGCATCGGGTTCTTATCAAGAGGGGACCGGGAAATCGGGGTCCTTCGGAATGTGGAACCACCCACGAGGCCACGTCTGGAATGTCGTCGTGAGACCGGCG